>NW_013657673.1:324047-362801 GCF_000142905.1 Thecamonas trahens ATCC 50062 | reverse complement strand
TCCCCCCTTCGCGCCGCCTCCCCCTTCGCTCTCCCCTCCCCCCCCCCCACACTCTCATCCTACACATCCCTCTCTCTACTTTGCCTAACATGGCCCGCCGCAAGAAGAACAAGAAGGCAGCTGCCGCTGCTCCCGTCGACGACTCCAACAACGACGTCCGGCCCATCGAGTCGTTCCGCGACGTGACCACCTCGGCCATGGTCTTTGATCCGGTCCTCCACGGCGCGTACATGGCATCGGCCGCCTCCAGTGCTGGTCCGTCGGAACCTGCCAAGCCTGCAGAGTTGGAAGAGGCCAAGGACGCCCCCGCCCTCAAGGCCTCCGGCTACAAGATCGACTTTTCCTCATCGACCAAGACCAACGACAAGGCCAAGGAAGAGACCGACGCCGACGACAAGGCCAAGGACGATACCGAGGCCAAGCCTGAGCCCAAGCGCAAGGCTGATGCCCCGGCTGATGCTGATCGCAAGACCAAGAAGGCCAAGGCCTGAGCCCTGCCCCTCTCTTCCCTCCCATCCATGGCTCCAGCACCAAGAATCGCCGAGCTACCAGAATCCCCAGAGCACGCCGCAACCGCTCCGCTGTATGTCTGCGCTTTCAGACTACCCGTTCACCGTTGGCAATGGCTCGAGCTCAACAACATGTCCAGCTCGCCATCACCATCCACATGAACTCGCTCTGATCTTCATGAAACTGACCAGCGGCAGCCTTGACCCGCCTTGACCCACTCAAACCCCCCTCCCCCGCCCCCCGCCCCCCGCCCCTCCCGCCCCCCCCCTCCCCCTAAGCCCAGCCATCAACGACGATGACCGCAGATCACAGCTGGTAGACACCCCCCCCCCTCTCTCCCAACCCCACCACACCCATAGCCATCGCACCCTGCCTGTCCACGTGTCGCCACGCATGGGCTTTTTTGCGGAAGCCAATGGTTCCATTTGCCGGCGTGCCACAATGAGTCACAATGACGTCGGTCTGACTGGCCACAGGCAAGGCGTGCAAGCACATGAGCGACCGGGGAAACACACACTCGTCTCCAACCCTCTCTTCCTCTCTACACACATACACATACTCATATCATGCTGCGCGCACTCTCCGGAGCCCGTCTTGCGGCACCCTCGCTCTCGTCCGAACTGCCGCGTATGGCGGCAGCATTTCATCTGCATCCGCGCCAGCAGTATGTTCACCGCCGCGGACCGCCGCCAGAGGCTGACACACCATCGTCGATCATGACAGCGGCCATGGGTGCTGTGGCGGCCATCGGCGTTGTCGGCGCCATTGTCCTCAACTCAAAGTCATCGCAAAACCGCAAGGGCAAGACTGTCGAGTTTGTCCAGCCTCCCGACGCACTCCCCTCTCTCGAGCCCGATGGCGCCTTTGATGCCGACGACGAGTCGTTCCTCGCCCACTCGTCGTCGTACGAGAACCAGCGCGGGCCTGCCGATGCCATCGAGGTATATGATGGCGCAAAGCACACCACGGTCACCGCCGACTCGGCGGCAACAGACGGCACCCGCATGCTCAACATCCTCAACGAGCCGGTCAAGGTCCGCGTCGGCGATGGCGAGTGGGTCACCGTCACCCGCGTCATGCTCGACACCGGCAATCTCGGGCCGACTCTCATTCTTCCGCGCCTGGCCGAACGCATCGGTCTCGAGCCCAAAGCCCGCATGATGCCGGTTGTCTCAGTCGGCATCCATGGCGACGCCCGCACTCTCCCGTCGGCCAAGGCCAAGGTGTGGATCAAAAACGTCGAGCTCGACGTTGTCGTCACCCTCGGCGAGGTTCCGCTTGCCGACTACGAAATGGTCCTGGGCAAGGACGTGCTCAAGGTCCTGTTTGATCGTGGCTTTGTCATCGGCGCGTACTGATCGTATCCTCCCCCCCTCACACACACGCACCTATTTCCATCCAATTGTAAAACTACGAAACGGTGTTTACCTTTCCATCTGTTCCCCGGCTTAACATGACCGCAACGCCGCCTTGGCGTCGTGGACAGCCTGAAGCTCATGCGAGCGCGATTCGCTGTGCCTAGGCTCATCGGCAGCTGCGTGCGCAGACCGAGTGCTGCTGCCGGCGGCGCTGCTGCTGTCGCCGATGCTGTTGGCTGGGTGCCCAAACGCGACCGGGGCCAGGCCCGTGTCGCTGGCGGGGGCGCCTTGCGCGGCGTCATACCGGTGCGCTTGACCCGGTAGACTGCGTCGGTAATGATGGCGTCGACGCCGGCGGTCTGCTGCAGCTCAACAGCGGCCTCGTCGTTGTTGAGGCCACCAAAGGTAAAGAGCATGAGGCCGGCGTCGTGGACGGTTTGGACGAGATCGATGTTGCACACAATCGGCTTGGCATCCGATACAATGCCATGCAGCCGCGCTGAGAGCGCAAAGTCGATGGCGCCCATGACCGAGTTCATCCGCGCGTCGGTGTACTGCACCTCGCCGCCGTCGGTGAGGAAGAAGACCGGGTACCGCGGCTGCTTCATCCGGCACATGGCGCACAAGTCCGGGTCAAACGAGGAGAAAATGATGCGAAAGTCCGGTTTGGCACACGAAAAGACGACGTCGAGCACAGCGTCGAGCCACTTGTTGCGCTCTGCCGGGTTCAGCTCTGCGTCGTCGGCCTCAGTCACCGGGTACTTGAGTTCGAGGTTAAAGCCGAGGCTCGGCTGGCGCGCCTGGACGTGGACAAGCACCTCGTGCAGAGTGTCGAACGAGCCGGTGATGAAAAACGCCGGCTGCAGCTCAGCCTCGGCCACCGGTGGCGAGCTCGCGAGCGCGCTCTTGCGCCGGCGCTGCTCGCCAAGCGAGGGGAAGGCTGAGAGCGATGACGACCGCTTGAGCTTCCGCTTGGCCGACGCCGCAAACGTCGACTGCGAGTCAACCGAGAGCTCGGGCTTGAGCGACTTGAACTGCGCAAGCGTCAGTGAGTTGATCCCGATCTTGATGTTGGCCGACACGTCCTTGTCGCCGCCGAGATTGCCCGACCGCGCCATGTCGTAAGTGACTCGGTCGACGTCGACCGTCTGCGAGTGGACAATGATGCGAAAGTCGTGGAAGATGATCGGGACCCCGTCGGCAGTCAGCTGGACGTCGGTCTCAACGTAAGAGAACCCGAGCCGCGCAGCCGCCAGGAACGCGTCGATGGTGTTCTCGCGGATGTACGATGCTGTGTTGGCAAAGTCCTTCGAGTTGGCGCCCACACCGCGGTGCCCGATGTCCAGCGCCTCGCCGACCTGCCGCGGCTTGGGCCGCTGCACCATCGCCAGCGTGTTGGCCGGGAGTCCAAAAGGGGTCGTGATGAGAAAGTTGAGCACAACCGAGCCGACAATGCACATGTTCGCGTCGAGCAGTGGCCGCTCAAGCGTACCGCGCATGCTCGTCAGCTCGGCTGCAGACACAACAGCGGTGCCAACTGCCCGGTTTTCGCGGCAGTTGTAGAACGCAAACCGGAAGCCCAGATGCTCGCGCGAGCGCGCGTAGAACATGAGCGCCCGCGGCATCGCCGCACCCTTGGGATACTTACTTGGCACAGGGTGCACAACCGCAGCCGGCGTGACCAGCGACGCCAGATATGCAAAGTCGTCGGCCCGCTCCGGGAGCAGCGGCGCGCAGTGAACGTCGACCCAGTCTGCATCGACATCGGCGCTCGCCTCGCCACCGTCGTCTCCCGCCAGCGCCGCAGCCACCTCGTTGCGGGCCACGTTGACCGAGGCCACTGTCAGCCGCAGCTCCGAGTCCTTGATGAGCCAGCCCTGGTCGGTCCACTTGCGCTTTGTGCCGCCAACCACCGGCTCGCCGTATGTCCCGTCGTTGAGCTTGATGGCGACGCCGAGCGGGACGAGCGAGCGCGGTTCGTCGAGCGCCTCGACCGAGACGATGCGGTCGGGCGTACGAATGACGTACTTATAGTGGACAACCGCGTCTTTGTCCAGCAGCAGCGAGCCCTCCCACAAGGCCTCCTCGCCCCACACCGGATCCAGAGTGAACGCGGCATCGACGTCCCAGTCGCCAAGCTGCGGCGATGAGCCGACCACACACACCACAGCATCGTCAGGCAGCGGTAGCTCGTCCTCACGCAGATGTGGAAGAGCACATGGGTCCAAAGGCCAGACGAGGTGATCGAAAGCAGCGCAGGCGTCGGTGACGATGCCACAACCGCGCCGGCCGGTGACGTCGCCGACGCCACCGCCGCCGCGGCCGACGGCGTGAGCTCGCTCAGCGGCGGCACCCTCCGGCGCATGGCCACTGTGTCCGACTCGGATCCACCCGGCTCGGATCCACCCGGCCGCGAGCGGACGACCGGTGGCGCCGTAGCCGACGTCGGCGAGCCAGACGGGGTGTCGGTCGGAGTGGCAAACGGGGTGGCCACGCCAAGGGCAGAGTCTTCCTTGGACGGCTTGCTAGGCAAGTGCGACATGGGTCAGTGTACAGCCCAGAGTGAAAGAGAGGAAGCGAGTCGGTCCACGGGCAGGTGAGTGGAAGATAAGTATGCTTCTGAGGATGGTGTGAGATCACATGCCCCTGGCTCCGCCCCGGCCTTGCCGGCAGCTCCCGACCCGTGGTTTCCGGTCGGAGTGGTCCCGGCTTTGACCTCGTTTGGGCGCGGCGCCACCTTGCTCCAACCCGCTCTATCCACACTGCGTGGCATGGGAACTGAAATCGGGGAGGAGAAGACTGCGGTAGTTTTCCCCGACGGCCCTTGTTTGACTTCATTGCTGCACACAAGCCTAGTACGGCAGCGATCAGCACTTGCACTGCTTCTCCTGAGCTTGGGCCTGCTCGTCGGGTGCGGTAGAGGTGACCTTGATGGTCTGCGACGGCTCGAGCTTGGATTTTGCAGGTGCAGGGGTGTCGTCGTCATCGTCCGAGTCTGACGACGAGGCGCCGGCGGCAACCTTTCGTCGGTAGATCTCCTCGATGCACATGGTAAAGGCCTCCGAAACGTTGTTGTTGTCGAGGGCCGAGGTCTCGAGGAACGAGACCTGGTGCTCCTCGGCAAAGGCCTGGGCTTCAGCGGTCTCGACCTCGCGGCGCTCCTCGAGATCCGACTTGTTGCCGACCAGGAGAATGACAATCTCCTGTGACGAGTGCTTGCGGACCTCCTTAAGCCAGAACTCGGCGTTGTCAAACGAGTCTGCAGACGAGATGTCGTAGACCACAAGCGCGCCGGTGGCGCCGCGATAGTAGTGTTGCGTGATGCCGCGGTAGCGCTCCTGCCCGGCGGTGTCCCAGATCTGTGCCTTGACCTTTTCGCCCTGCACCGTCAGCGTCTTGTCTGAGAAGTCGACACCGATGGTCGACTTTGTGTCATGCGAGAATGCCGCAGAGGTGAACCTGGTCAGCAAGTTCGACTTGCCCACGCCCGAGTCACCCACAATGACCACTGCCACGGGCCCCCCCCCCCCCCCCCCCCTCCGACCCACCCCCAAGAGACAAAACCAAGCCAAAGCACATCTCCTCAGTGGTGAGTCTTCCTCCCGCTCCATTTCTTCATCTCGTCACAACCTCGGCCTGTACCACGCCTTGCCCATCCTTGTCTCGGGTTGTGGAACACCGCGTCGGCCTCGCGGCACGCACGCACACCTTGTCCCCCCCACCCCCTCCCCCCTCCTGCCCTCAACACACGCAATGCTCTCACAGCCACAGCACATACCCCGGAACAGGTACCGACACGCCACATCCTCGTCCGACATGGTTTGGTCAAGAAGGGTGTGGACGAAGAGGAGTGGGTAGAGATAGACGGGGGTGGGTGTCAGGGGGAGTGACCGGCGGGAGGGTGATGGGACGGTCAGTCGGACATCGCTCGTTGTTGCTAACGATTCGTGGAGTAGAGGCATTGAGCAGGGCAGAGCAGAGTAGAGTAGAGCGTTTGGGGGGAGGGAGGGAGGAGGGGAGAGGAATCGTCGTCCTTTACAGGCATGGAAGAGCCCCATCAGTCGAGATGCGAGACCTTGCGGAACTGGACCGGAGCCATCCGCCGCGGCTTGGTCTTGGCCTTGGCTTTGTCCTTGTCCTTGGCCTTGGCTTTCTTCTTCTTCTTAGCCTTGTCCTTGTCCTTGCCCTTGTCCTTCTCCTTACCTTGCCCCATACTCTTCCCCTTTTCGGGACTCTCGACGTGCCCGGCCGGAATGGCCCCTGTGGGAAACGCTGCGAAATCGCCATCAGCACCGGGCGGCGAGGGGATAACGAGCGCAATGTCGTCTGTGCTCGAGCCGGGGCCTGCGTCTTCGTCCGGAACAGTGAGCGAGAATGTGATGGCCGGCGAGGTTTGCGACAACGCAGCATCCGGAAGTGAGCTTGCCAGCTCCTCATCGTCATCGTCGTCGCCAGAGCGCGGTGAGAGAGCGAATGTGTTGAGTGCTGATGCCGACGAGGTGCGGTCCAGGGCAGGCACGGCCTGAGCACGGACCCGTTCCATGGCCGGCTCCTCCCTTGGCCCGTAGACCGACGATGACGACGAGTCAGAGTCGCTTGAGTCGGCGCCGCTGTCGTTAGAGTCAGTCTGAGGCAGCGGGTGAGCGTCGGCGACAGGCGGGGGTGCGCGATCGAGGCCGCCATCCGTGGCGCGGACTGCGCGATGCGGGAGGAAAGCGACCGGCATGCGGCCACGGCCGAGTGCCTTCTTGGCCTTTTTCTTCTGCTTCTTGGACTTTTTGGCCTTCTTGGAGGCATCGGTCGAGCTCGTGCCAGCGACCTCGCGGATCCGAGACCGCGAGTTTCCAAACGGATGCGAGTACGAAGGGTCGCGCGTGCGGATGGCAGCCATGAGCTCGCTAGTGAGCTCCTTTTCTTCGCGAAGCAACTGGCGCTCTCGCTTGTAAAACCGCTTGGTCGCCTGCAACTCGTCGCGCATCTCGTTGTACGCCGCCGTGACGAGACCGAGCTGGGTGCGGAGCGCAACGACTGGGTCTGTCTCCATCAGCGACTCTTCCTCGATTCGCGCGCGGAGCGCAGCGGATTCACTCTCCGCCGTCGCCACCGCTGCCATCGCCTGTAGCTCGCGAACGCGGGCCTGCCGAGCAGCCTCCTTGGCCTCCTCCAGAGTGGCCAGGCGCGCCGTTTCGTTGCTCATATAGTAGTAAGCCTTGGACTCGGCGAGCGAGGCTTTGGCCACTGCATCTGCAAGCTTGACCTTGAGCTCGCGCACGTCCTTCCGCGCCGACTCGAGCGGTGTCAGAAGGCGCGACTCGGCCAGCTCGAGTGACGGCTCGATGGCTTTGCGGCTACCTAAGATGTTGACCGAGTCAATCGACGAGTTGAGCATGCCCGAAAGACCCAGATCCAGCGACATGCCCGGCGGTAGTGATGTGATCCTGTTCCGTCGCTTCTTGGACCGCATTCGCTTCGACTCGGGCACTAGCCGGAGCAGGCCCGACTCCTTCCGCGCCGGCTGCATGCCAAACGGAGGCGGCGACGGTCCACGCCGCGGCGGCGCTGTCGGCTCTTGCGAGAGCACCGGCTGTGGGAGCTTCTTTCCCGGACTAGCACTCTCCCCGCCTTCCATTTCTCGCTTGCCCCTCTCCTGGGTCTCCACCGGCGACTCCTGACCGAGCTGTCCACCGGCTTGCTCTGGGCCGTCGTCCTGCGAGGCCATTTGGTACAACCCCTCGCTCTAGCTTGCTGTCTCCTTGCGAGTGTCGTGAGATGCCTGCCCGACTCGCACGCCTCCTACTTCCCTGCTCGTGTTTCCTCGTGCAGACTGTGGCCCTGTGTGCGAGTGGGGTGTGAGGGGTGTGGGGTGTGGTGGGGTGTGGGAGGAAGGGGGGGGAGGGGGGGGGGGGGGGGGGAGGAGGGAGGGACTGTTGGCACGGACCCGGCACGCGTCGACGATCGGTGGAGGAAGAGGAACAAAGCGGGGAGATGGGCAAGGTGCGCGTTGATCGAGGTGTTTGGGGCGGAGTATGGGTGCCTACTCTGTGTCGTGCCCAGTCTGTGGCGGTGGATGCGCCGGAGAGCGAGTGGTAGTGCGAGTGAGCAAGGGTTTTGCGGCTGGCCAATCCTCTCTTCCTTCCTCTTGCTCCTTCTCTCTCTCTCCGCTGAACAACAGAAGGAGCGGGCGAGTGACAGGCAAGGGGGGAGACATAAGCTTGCGTCGGCCTCTTGCGATCAATGCCATCATTGTCTACAAAGTCGATCTCCTAGCTCCACCCAACCATGGCCACAGGAGAGACTCCAGCAGTACCCATGATCGTGTCTATGCCTCTCTGGATGGCAATACGATAACAAACGAGACTACACAGCATCAAACGATGGAAGGCAACCGCAGTCAACGGCAACGCGCCCACGCCGCCACGCCGCCATGCCGCCACGCCGCCACGCCGCCACCTCACTGCCCACACCATGCCACGGCGTGTGCGAGGCGTGCTGCAGTTGACTGGCCCGCGTGTAGTGGGCTTTTGTCTGCGGGCGGTGTGGCCGGAGACCGACTATGCGCCGGCGGCGGTGCGCTATGAGTGGCGCCGCGACGGCGCGCGGGTGGACGGCGTGACCGGCCCAGAGTATCGCCTGCGGCGGGCTGACAAGGGTGCGGTGGTGACGTGTGAGGCGCGGCGTGTGAGCGCGGACGGGGGAGAGTGCTTTGTGGCCTCGTCAATGCTCCCGATATCGGTCCGGCCCAAGGCCAATCGCCAGCGGCAAGCTGGAAGTGGGGGCAGCAACGGGCCGCAGCCGCGGCCGCGACATCGACACAGACATCGGTCGCGGAGCCAGGCCCCAGGTGCAGCGGTTCCAGGGCTGACCTGCTCCGCCCTGCAATCAAAGAGGACAAAGAGACGGCCGCAGCGCGAAAGAGATTGGCGATGAGCACCGCTGCGTGGCGGGCCAGGACTGCGGTTGCTGCCGGCGAGGTCAAGGCACGCAGGCACCGCCATCGTCACCGACACCGCTCGCGCCAGCAGCGGCCCGGTGAGATGGCGCCGCTGGCGTCGTACACAACAGAGAGACTCGTCTTGTTTACCGCCTAGCACGCTTCCATGCAGCCAGCACGTGCGCCAGCTCCGGATCACTACGGGCGAGCGTGCGCGCCGCGGCGAGCACACCAGGCTCGAGCTCTTCGGCTGGGCATGCAGCAGCCATAGCTACGGCAGCGGCGGTTGCAGCAGCACTGGACTGGCTGGCGGTGCATGCCATGTGAATTCTCGTGCCGGGGTCGGCGGCGGCGAGTTGTCGCGCGGCGGCGGCGCCCGCCTCGCTGCCCACCAGCAGCAGCTCTGCCAGCAAGAGATACGCATTGTCGCGGGCGCCCGGGGCGTCATCGCCCAATGCTGTGACCAAATCGAGTAGGTGGCTCACCGCGCCGACGTCGACCAGCTCGGCTGCCGCAGCGCCAGCAACATCTGGGTTTGCCAGCATGGCGCGCAGCCCCGGGAGCAGAAAGACGACCCAGTCCATGCCGCCGTGGGCCGCAGCGGCTGCCCGCCGCAGGCGCGGGTCAAAGAGCGTCGGCAGCAGTGGGAGGACCTGGTCGGTTAGCAGCGAGTTCTCCTCAGCACACCATGCGCCCAACACCCGCACGGCCGGGAACATCAGGTCGTGGTTAGCCTGGCCCTGGTTAGCCACCGCAGAGATGTAGTAGGTGACCGCCGAGAGGCACTCCATCAGCACCATGATCATTTTCGACGCCGCTTCGCCTCCGATGCCGCCGTCGTCGTCACTGACCAGCAGCCGGATGAGCTCCTCGGCAATCAGCAGCGCCCGCGGCAGCGAAGCAACCTCGGCCGATCCGCGAGCGAGGTTCTCCGACTCGAGAACAACGCGGACATCAATACACACACCCTTGGCCAATACAAGCCAGCTTTTGGCAGCCACGGCTGCAACCGCAGTCCTGCTCCCCAGCATCCACAGGCCGAACGAGTACAGTCTCGCGCGGATGGATGCGTTGAGCCGCGACCGCATCATAGCCGCCATCTGCGCGCCACACATGGCAAGCACTCGAGCCTCCAGCCCCGGCACAGGAAGCGTCACCAGCGCGTCCCACAGCTCGAGTACCCGAAGCCGCGACGCCGGCGCCAGCTGGCTCTCAGCGAACCAGCCGGCGAGCGCGTCTGCGACAGCCGGAGCAGCATCTGGCCGCGTCGCCAGAGCCATGAGCGCAGCGTCAAGCTCTGCGACATCGCCACCATCGGCCAGTGCCGCATCAGCACCATCTTCGGTGACATTGCCGGCCTCACTCTCACCATCAACAGACGAAGGCTCTGCAGCGGCGCGGCATGCGACGAGCCGGGTGATGAGCACCGGGTGGAAGACCCACGCCGGGGTGGCGTCCAGAGCGGCAAGTCTGGCAAGGATGAGGGCAGCGACCGACGCAATCGGCTCTGGCGCAGATCCATGGCGGAGAGGGGGGCAGAGCATGCGGGCGATGAAGCGCAGGCCGACGGTGTCGACGGCGGCGAGCAGCAGGCTCTCGTGCAAGGGGTCGGCAGCGTCGGCCTTGGCCATGGTATGGGCAAGAACAAGCAGCCCTGCCACACGCGCCGAGTCGTCGTCCTGTTCCAGGAGGTACAGGCATCGTCTGGCAAGCTCGTCCATGGGCAGCAGAGGGCGAGGAGGGGGAAGGAGGGGAGGGTGGAGTTGAGTGGCGTCAAGTCGGGCGGCGAGCACTGCGGAGGGAGGAGGTCCTCGGCCGTCTGGGCACAGAGACTGCGGGGGGGGGGGCTCCAGGGGTACAACGTCACGTAGCAGAGGCGGACCAGAGGCAGATCGGGCTTGGGGAGTGCAAGGGAGAGACACTCGAGGGTGGTATTGGAGAGCGAGTGAGGCGGCTGCGTGCCGCGATTGATAGCCTTGGCCAAGGCCATGGCACAAACATTCAATTATGTTGATCAATGCTGTTGAGCTACTCGTCGTCGTCGTCGTCGTCGTCTTCATCAAACGGATCCCGCGATTTGAAAAAGGTGTAGGAGAGGGTGATGAGGTTGACGTCGTCCATGCGCGGATCGTCGACGATGGACGGGTCGACGTAGAAGAAGACAGGCATGTCGACCTCCTCGCGCGGGTTGAGCCGCTGCTCTTCAAAGCAGAAGCACTGGACCTTGTGAAAGTACTTGCCGGTCTTCTGCGGGGTGACGTTGTAGGTGGCGATGCCGATCATGGGCTCGTCGGTGTTGTTGGTGGCGGTAAAGCAGGCGAGGACGGTCTGGCCCGGCACAATGCGGATCTCGCGCTGCGTCGGCACAAACTTCCACGGCATACCGGCAGCAGTCTCGGCCGCAAACTGGATCCGCAGCTTGCGGTCGTCAACCGGCGTGAGCTTGGAGTAGTCGACGGCCTCGGCCTGCTTGGTTGTTCCGCCGTAGCCCGTCACCTGACAGAACATGCGATACAGCGGGACTGCCGCGTATGAGAGGCCAAAGGTTCCGACGAGGACGACACCCAGCCATGCCAGCGTGTTACTGTTGGCCGCAGACGTTCTCCGCCCGCCCTGTGGCCCACGGCGTGGCGGCGCGCCGCCTGCGCCCGGCGAAGTCGTCGTCGACATCGCCCGGCGTCCGCCCGAGCCACCCGAGCCCGAGCCCATCGCGCTCCGCGCCCCGCCTGCTCTGCTTCCCAAACCGGCCGAGAGGCGGGCGAGAAGGTGCGCCGGCTGCTGCTGTGCCGCCGATGCCGCCATCACCCGTCCCGCCCCGCCCAGCACACAAGCCGAGCCGGCCAGAGTCCGCGCGAGCCACGACGCGTCAGCCGCGCCGCAAGCTCCGCTCACACGCGCCGCGACGGAGGCAAGGGCCACACCCTGGCGGGCCAGACGGCTGGCACTAGCCATCCGCGAGAGCATTGTTGTCTCTGTCGGGGTCGAGTTGGGTGTTGGCTGTACTGTGTGCCGGCGCTGACCTGAGTATTACTGTCCGGTGGCGACACGTGCTCGCCCGACCGCGGAGTTCAGCACCCTGTCAGGACCTCCTCGCCGACGGTGCTTGGCGTCGAGAGATGGGAATCTGGCAGGGTACTGTGCAAGGGAGATGGAGATCCTGTCTTGGGCGCGCGGTGGAGTCATGGAGCGGGTCCTCCGCGCCGGCCCACACCAGCGCTGCAAAGGCGCGCACGCATGGGACGGCAGGTGGATCAGCCTTACGCGAGGCGGCAGCAGTCTCGGCTTGGCTGCGCACGGCATCGGCATCCGTGAATGAGTCGGCCCGATTCGCAGCGCATCAGTCCGCCAGCCGGCGGCCCGAGCCCCACGAGTGGCCGCGGGGCGGGCCGCCAGCGGGCGGGGGAACTGCGCCGGGGCGTGCAAAGGGAGCGGCACCGCTGACGGCGGCGCCGCCAGTGGGCGGGATGAGGTTGGTGAGCCACTGCGGAGTGTTGAGGTACTGGACGCCGCCCGGCGAGAGCGGATAGAGGTCGTGCAGAAAGTAGTACAGGTGGCCCGCGGCAATGCCGAGCAGTTGGACGATGGGCGAGCCGCCGAGCAGGACAGTAAGGGCGCAGAGCGCCCACGGCAGGTACTGCGACTTGAAGGTGATGCCAAACATGAACGAGACGTCCATGCCCATGTTCCGCTGTGACCAGAGGTAGATGACGGACATGATGAGGGCCATGCCGAGGACTGGAAGGCCGAGGCCCCAGCCGGCGACAATGAGCGCCGAGCCACACACCAAGAGCATGTACACGTAGTCTGCCGGGCGGCCGTCAAAGCTCTGGTTCTCCAGATTGGTCGAGTAGCGGTAAAAGTACATGGTGTTCATGAGGAAGGGGAAGCCGAGGCGGCCCATGAAGAAGAAGCAGGTCACCAGCCGCCACACCTACTCCCCTCATCGGCCAACGCCACAGATACCACAGGCACAGGCACACCACATACGCCACATATGCTCCGTGTGAGTTCCGTCCCTCTCTCTCTCTCTCTCTCTCTCTCTCTCTCCCGCGCGCCCCCTCCCATCCGCCTTTCTATCTGCCTCTCCCCCCCCCCCCCCCCCCCCCCCCCCCCCCTCTCCCCTCCCTACCTTGGGGGGGGGAGGGGAGCCTGTTCCTTCCCGCTGAGGTCACCAGGCGGTCGCCTTGTCGTCGGCGAGTTGGGGCGGTAGTACGTACATGGAAGCGCGACCAGACGAGCTTCAGGTCCAGGAGCAGGTACTGCGGAGGGATAAGACCAAAGTTACCGCCAAGAGTGAGGACAAAGATGGCCACAAGCATGTACCGCGTCACGGGCGGCATGCGCTGCAGGAACGAGTCCATGGCCAGGTGCGGTTGAGTCCGGCGCGAGTCGAGTGGCTCATCACCGCAAGCCACCTGCCGCAGGACATCTGCGAGCCGGCTGAGTGGTGTGGTACGTGGTGCTCTGTACGATCTCAGGCACAACCCATGTCAGCCTCCTCCCATGTCCAATGCCCACCCGATCGCTCGATGCTAGTCCTTCATGCCCATCCCCCCCCCCTCTCGTCAGTAGTGCTGCCTCCCCCCTCCCGGCCACCTCACTCTCGCACCGTCCACACACACACACACTCTCTCTCTCTCTCTACACTGTACACTATGCGCAAGCTGGATAGCCTCCCCTCGCCGCTGGCAGACGCGGCAGTGGAGAGCGTGGAGACGGAGCGGGCGGCAACCGAGTTCTCGGTCGAGGCGCTGACGCACGTGCTGGACGGCGGGGCGGCGGCGACGGCGGAGCGGCGAGCGGCGTGGCGGGCGTTTGCCGCCGATCCGGTTCTCAACGACGGCCTCGAGAGGTTTACCATGCCGCTGAAGGAAGAGCGTGCGCTATCGACCGCCAAGCTGTTCCGGCTGGCGGACATGCTGTCGGCGGCGCGGGCAGAGGCGGGCGAGGGCGAGGCGGGCGAGGCCGAGCTGGTGCGCCTGCGGCGGAACCTGATGCGGGCGCTGGAGGTCTTTGATCCTTCGGTCGCCATCCGGGCCTTTGTGCAGCATGGCTTGTGGATTGGGACGCTCAAGAACCAGGGCACGCCCGAGCAGCAGGCCAAGTGGCTGCCTGGCGCCGAGGACTACCGCATCATCGGCTGCTTTGCCATGACTGAGCTCGCCCACTCATCGTTCCTTCGCGGTGCCGAGACGCGCGCTGAGCTTGACGTCGATACTGACGAGTTTGTCATCTCGTCCCCGTCGCTCACAGCCACCAAGTGGTGGATTGGCCAGGCCGGACAGATTGCCACGCACGCCATCGTCTTCGCCAACACCTTTTTGCCCAACTCTGCCGCCGGCATCCAGCTGTTTGTTGTCCCTCTCCGTGACGCTGCCACCGGCAAGCCGCTACCGGGCATCACCATCGGCGACATCGGACCCAAGTTTGGCCGCCACGGAAACGACAACGGGTTCATCTCGTTCGACGCCGTCCGCGTCCCACGATTCAACATGCTCGCCCGCTGGGCGAGCGTCGAGAGCGACGGCTCTTTTATCCCGCCGCCCAACCCGGCGCTAGCCTACGGCTCTACCATTCTTGAGCGGGTCTCGTCGGTCGGCTCGGCGGCCGACTATGCCTCACAGGCACTCACAATCGCCATCCGGTTCGGCGTCGCCCGCCGCCAAGGCTCGGGCCACGTCGGCTCGTCGCCGTCGGCGCCCGAGCCGCAAATCATGGACTACCAGTCGCACATCTGCGGCCTCATTCCTCATCTCGCCACCTGCTACGCCGTCTTTTGTACTACCGCCCGGGTCGAGGCCGGCTACAACGCCATGGTCGCCGACCTTCAAGCCGGAAACACCCTCGGCTTCCTAGCTCCGCTCGCCGACATGCACGCCACCTCGTGCGGGCTCAAGACCGTCTGCACCTGGTGGGCTTCGGATGCCCTTGAGGCCTGCCGTCGGTCGATGGGGGGCACGGATATCACGCGTACTCGGGTATGTCCCGTCTCATCACGGACTTTGGCGTGCTCACCACCGGCGGCGGTGACAACATCGTCATTGCACAGCAGACGGCCCGCTACCTGGTCAAGATCTACTCGCAGGTGCACGGCATTGGCCACAGTGGTTCGCGTCGCGTCCCGCCGGGCGACTCGGTGGCGTACCTGCTCGACGCGTCGCTACCACGCTTTGACTCGCTCGGCGCACTGGTGGCCGAGGCGCACAGTCTCGACGCTCTGCTCGTCGGCATTCAGCAAGTTGCTGTGGCAAAGATTGGAGCTGCTGCCACCCGCCTCCACTCGGCCATGATTGTCGACGGGATGTCCAAGGGCGAGGCGTGGAATGCGTGTCTGATGGATCTGGTCGACGCTGTTACCGCGCATTGCACCGCGTACATGATGGAGTCGTTTACCGCCTTTGTGGCCGCCCGCGAGGCCGAGGGCGTCGACGACGCCCTGATCCAGGTCCTGACCACGCTCGCGCGGCTCTTTGCACTCCGCTACGCCTCCGAGCACACGACGTGGTTTATCGAGGCCAACATGCCTGCAAAGTCGTCCGACGCCATCAGCAGCCTACGCCGCGCCGTCGAGTCTGTCGCCAGCAGCCTCCGGCCGTCGGTCATCGGACTCACCGACGCGTTTGACTACCCGGATGAACTCCTACGCGCTCCGCTCGGTGTCAAGTCTGGCGACGTGTACCGCGAGTACTACCGCGCCGCGTCCACCAATGCGCTGAACGAGCCGTCGGGCGTTGCCCCGTACTGGCGCACGCTTGTCTCGCCGCGGCTGCTCCAGTCCAAGCTGTAGCCGCCCTGTAGAACGTAGTCATGTCCCCTTGCGGAAAGCAGCAAAATAGTCTTGGTGGGGATGCGATACCGAGATGGGGGCAGCAGCTAGCGGCGTGGATGGGCGCGACGAGGACGACGACGACGGTCGGTGAGCCTCCGACGAGGCACCCGCCGCTGATTCGAGTGATGTGTGCGGCGGCTGTGCTTGCGCTGGCGGATGCTCAAGGATGGCCTGGATGTTGCGAAGCAGCGTCTCGTTAGCAGCGAGAGACGCTGTCGCAGCCAGGCGCGCCGGGCGGTCGAGGACGGTCGAGCCATCGTAGCGAATGACGACGTGGTCTTGGATGGCGTTGTGCACAAAGGAAAGGACCGAGTCGCGAAGCGAGGCAAGCGCTGCGTACGCGTCGGTGAGCCGAGTAACGTGGTCCTGCTCCATAACAAGCTGAGTCCGGAGGCCAGCATTTTCCAGTTCGAGCGCAGTAAGATCGTCCGAGGCCGAAGGCGAGGCACCGGCGCGCGACAAGGACCGCGAGGCGCCGGAGACCCTGCGCTGGCGGATGGGCGCCGAGGCAGGGCGGGCAGCGGCGCCGTCGCCGGTAAATGAAGCCTGATATTCGGCCTGAGCAGCGAGCTTTTTGAAGCGGACAACACGCAGGGCGAGCTCGTCGCGCTCCTCGACGAGTGAGAGGTTGGAGGTGCGGAGCGAGGCGTTGCGGGCTTTGAGCTTGGTGTTAGCGGCGTCGAGAGCCACAGCCTGCGTGGTGAGCCACTGGAGATGCTGGCCGAGCGCCTGGGCCTTCTCCATCCACTCGTTCTTCGACTGCGAGGCGTCCGTGAGACGATCCATCTCCATGTTGACGTTGATGATGCGGGCGTTGAAAGCGGTGAGAAGCTCCTGCTCGCGCTCATCGCGCTCGACTTCAGCCTGCTCCTGGATGGCGGTGAGTGAGTCGCGGATCTTTGCATTGAGCGCGTGCAGAGTCCCCATGCGGGTGTCCTCCGCGGCATGCAGCTTGAGCTTGGCCAGCTCGGCGTCCTTGTCGGCGAGCTGCTGGCGGAGCCGGTCCTCCTTACGAGCGTAGGTCTGGGCGCGTCGGCGCTGCTCGTGGCGCTGGCGTGCGTTCTCCTGCGCAAGCGCCTTGACCCGCAGCGCAAGCACCTCATATCGCTCGCGCAGCTCACCGAGGTTGTACGTCTCGCTCATGTCCGGCGCCGCGGCCGCAAGCACAGGCGCCACCGCTCCGGTGTCGTGCGAGCCCTCGGCGGCCAGCGCACCGAACCGCTCCGACTGCACCTCCAGCGACCTGTGCAGCTTGGCCGACAAGGCCCGCATCCGCTGGAGCTTTGGTGACGCCGACACTTGCAGGGCCGAAAGCACGCCGCCCGCCGAGGTTGATGCACCTATGCCGCTGCCTGGGCTTTCGCCTGCGCCTGCTGCGCTACCGCCCGTTGCCGCGCGACAGCCGCCATTCTCAGGCGACGGTGGCCGGTGCCGTAGCGCGTCTAGCGCTGCCGTGTCGATGCCCTCTGCAAACCGGACGCGGCCAGGTTCGGACATGGCCTTGTGGGATGTGGGGAGAAGAGTGGCCGCAACTGGGCGGGCGTGGTTGGTGTCGCGGAGGCGGGACCCGTAGTCTGGCGGCATTCACCAGACTGACAACCTCTCGGGTTGGCTGCGGCTCGCGATTTATACTCCCATGTAAGAGGGTCGACATACGCTATGAGTTGAGGCGGCAAAGGAGTAAAACTCAGGCGACCGGGGAGGGCTTGAACTCAAGCCAGACTTAGAGTGCCTCAAAGTAGTCCTTGAGAACACCGCAGGCCTCGACGGCAACGTCGGCATCGATGCCCGAGTAGGCAAAGCGGATGTAGCAATCGGACTCGCCGTCGATGGTGCGGCCAAAGTGCTCGCGGGTGGTGAACGAGACGCCAGTGTCGGCGAGGATACGCTGGCGGAAAGCCTCAAGGTCGGCGACGCCCATGCCCATCTTGGCCATGGCCTCGGTGACGTTGATGAAGAGGTAAAAGGTCGAGGTCGGCATGTGGCACTTCCAGCCCGGGATAGCGTTGATGGCCGGAACGAGGGCGTCGCGGCGCTCCTTGAGGGTGGCGACGATGGCGCGGCAGTCTTCCATCGCGGCCGGGTTAGACAGCGCCTCAGCGGCGGCATACTGCACAAAATGGGTGGTGCAGGCCTCGGCATTGGTGTTGAACTTGGTGATGGCCTTGATGACAGACTCGGGCCCGATGGCTGCACCGCAGCGCCAGCCAGTCATGGCCCACGACTTGGAGCAGGTGAAGAGGATGACGGTTCGTTCGGCCATGCCTGGCTGCGACGCGATTGACTTGGCCTCGATGTCGTAGACCACATTCCAGTAGGCCTCGTCCGAAAGGACCCAGACGTTGTGGGCGACGGCCATGCGGGCCAGGCGCTCGAGCTCCTCCTCAGAGGCGGCGTAGCCGACCGGATTGGCGTAGTTGTTGAAGATGAGCACCTTGGTCTTGTCCGAGAACTTGGCCTCGAGCGCGTCAAGGTCGAGCGAGAACCCGTCAGGCCCGTCGACAAAGCCGTACGGCACACACTTGCCGCCCAAGTACGAGATCTGCGACTCGTAGATCGGGTAGCCCGGCGAAGGATAGAGCACCTCGTCGCCTTCCTCCAGCACTGCCGCCAGGAACTTGCCGATCACGGGCTTGCCGCCCGGCTGGACCGACACGTTGTTGGGACCGTACGACACCCCGCGCGTCGACGAGATGTGCTTGGCGAGCGCCTCGCGAAGCGGCGGGATGCCTGCGGCCGGGCAGTACCCGGTCTTGCCGTCGTCTAGCGCTTTGCGCGCCGCATCCTTGATGCACGCCGGCGTCGAAAAGTTGAGGTCGCCGATGTGCATCGGGTACACCTTCTTGCCTTCCGCGATCAGCGCCTTGGCCTCCAGAGCAACTGAAATATTTGTATCGACGGCGACAAGGCGTGAGTCGGTCGTGCGGACAGCAGTCCCCCCCCCCCCCATCCCCCATCCCCCATCCCTAGCCAAAGTACAACACAGTCAAATCATACGTACCAGCATATGCCGTCTCGGTCCCCAGCTTGCCGAGCGACGATGAAAGCTGCAGGCTACGTGGTGTGTGTGGTGTGGTGAGTGGCAAGGTGCGCGTGCGATCAAAGCCGGGGAGGGGGGGTAAAAGGGAAACGGGGGAAGGAAAGGGGAATGGGGAGGGGAAGAGAGAGGATACCGTGGGAGCACACACACCCTTCATTGCCCTGCCCCCTTCCCTCTCCTTCCCCTCCCTGGTCTCCCTCGCTAGCCCCGAACAACACACTATGTCGACTTGGCATTCTCCCCCAGGCACACCCCCTCCCCTGCCCCCTTCCCCCCGTCTCTCACCGCCACCTCAGCCCCACCCCCACCAACCCCACAACCGCACAACCCACAACCCCAATCCCCTCCCCCCTTCCTCCCTCTTGCTCATCACATACTTATCAGCAGAAGAAGCCATAGTGATTAGTTCAAGATACAGCGACAGGTGTGTCCGTGCCCATGCTCCACCACCGTGTCTCGTGTGCTCGCCCACGCAAGCTGCGCCGTGCACACATCACCATTCACGCTCTTCCGCAACTCGATTCAATCATTAGCGGCCTCGGAGGCGGGTACGTGTGCAGAGCACTCCACGTCCGGAATTAGTTATCATCGATCGCCACAGCGAAGGCACACGGCTCTACGAGGTACGAGGTACGGTTGGAGAGGTCGGTGACGAGGCGCGGGTGCGGGACAAGCGCGTCCTCGATGTCGCCCCAGTTGCCGTCGTACCACTCGATGGTGGCCTTGAGGCCAGCCTCGAACTCAATCGACGGCGCCCAGCCGAGGGCCTCGAGTCGAGCCGATGAAATGGCGTAGCGCGAGTCGTTGAACTTGCGATCTTCGACAAACTCGACGGCGTCGTCAGTAAACTCGCGGCCCATGACCTTGTACAGGACCTTGGTCAGCTCGAGCATCGAGAGCTCAAAGGTGGTACCAATGTTGTAGACCTCGCCGATGGCACCGCGGTGGAGGATGACGTCAAAAGCGGCGGCAACGTCCTGCACGTGCAGGAAAGAGCGCTGCGCCGAGCCGTCGCCGTGGAGGCAGCACTTGCGCCCACGCATGATGAGGTTGACAAACTTGGGGATAACCTTTTCTGGGAACTGCCGCGGGCCGTACACGTTGTTGCCGCGGGTGATGATGATCGGCAGGTTGTATGACTTGTAGTATGCCATCACCAGGTGCTCCGCTCCGGCCTTGGCCGCCGCATACGGCTGCGTCGGGCGCAGGATCGAGTCCTCGTCGAGGTGGTCGCCCTCGCACTCGCCGTACACCTCGTCCGTCGAGACGTGCACAAACCGCCGGATCTTGCCGTATGCCTTGGCAGACTCGAGCAGGACGTGCGTGCCGTGCACGTTGGTCACCGTGAACTGGATCGAGTTACCGAACGAGTTGTCCACGTGCGACTGCGCCGCAAAGTGCATGATCGTGTCGATGTTCTCAGACTCGAGCACGTACGTCACGAGCTCTGCGTTGAGGATGTTGCCCTTGATGAACTTGTAGTTGTCCGCGCTCTCGATCGACTCGAGGTTCTTGAGGCACGCGCAGTACTCGAGCGAGTCGTAGTTGACCCAACGGACCTCGGGGTACTTTTCCACCAGGTGGATGAGGACGTTCGACCCACTACGCGCGCAAGTGGGAGGGTGAGTATGCGTGCGCGTGTGTGTGTGAAGGGGTGAAGGGAGGGGAGGGGGGAGGCAGGCGTGGGGGGAGGGGAGCCGCGGTCGCGCTCACTCGACAGACGGCACCCGCCCGGGCTGCGGGCTTCGGGCACTTGCTGTCGGTGCGAGAAAACCGCGAGTGGAGCCTTGAGGCCTTGCTGGCAGCACGACGGCAGCCTCGGCCACCGCCATGGCATGTGGTGTGGATGTGGAGGGCGAGGCGGGGCGGAGGCGGCGGGCGAGAAGGGCGCAAGACATGCCGCGTCTGCCGCCGCGGGCTGCGGAGTGCATGACGGAATAGGAGCAGGTCTGCAGTGCGGGCAAGTCGCAAAATGGACGGATGTCGGGGGATGCATGGCTCGGGCACCGCCACGTGGGGGGGCAGCGGTGCCGGCAGCATGTGCGGTGCAGGGCAAGTGCTCTCAGGCGAGTACCGCCGTTGTTGTCCGGATAAGTGCTGGCTGCCGCTCGCTCAACTGGGGACGTACATGAAGCCTGCGCCGCCGGTGAGGAGCACCGCCTTGGGCTTGTACTCGTCGGCCATGGCTGCAGGAGTAAGAAAAGCGTTACTTTCGCTGGCGAGCAACGAGATCGGCGAGTCAATTCCGACTGATGAGCACGACGATGCCGGGGAAGGGCCTCGCGACGTGACCCGCGCCATAGGAGCAGGCGCCGACCTGGAGGAGCAAAGAGACACGTGTAGCGCCACGAGAAGGCGATATCATCCGCTTCTCTCCCCTCTATCGCACCTTATTGCCAGACTCGAGGGCTGCGCTGTGTTTCATCACTATTTACACACTACAGCCACGGCTGCCACGAGGGCGGCATCGACGCCAGGTTACTGGCGGACGTTGCCGAGTCGATGAGCGCCTGGACCTGGGAGTCGAGGGCCACGGGCGCGTCGCCAGGCATGTCCTTGGGCGTGGCAGCGACGGAGGTGAGCTTTGAGGTAAAGGTCTCGACGTTGGTCTTGATGGCAGCGCGGAGCGCGTCCGGCGAGGCAACGACGGCTGAAGGCTCAGCGGCGTCGGTCAGCTCCTTGGCAGAGGCACCGCGGCGCGACTTGGTGGCCTTGTGGGTCTTGGCGTCGTCAGCATCGCCGCCCGCTACCGGGAAGTGGCCTAGACGCGCCAGCAGCTCCTCGCGGTAGAGGAGGCGCATGACGACGCCGACGTTGACAGCCGGCTCGACGAGGACCCGCGCGGCGGCGAGCATAGCGGTACGGTAGACGCCGTTGAGGCAGATCGGGCCGAGGAACGAGGTGAGGTTCGGCGTGAGGCGGAAAGGAACCGGGGAGGTTGCGCCAAGCGCGCCCGTTTCGGCGTCGAGCGGCAGCGGCGACATGCCGGTCGGCACCACTTCGCCCGACTGGAGCGAGAAGAGCACGTCGGCGGCCTTGCGCGGCTTCGCGCCGAGTGCATGCCGGACGAGCGAGGTGAGAGCGAGATGGACCGCAAAGTGCTTCTTGAAGGCCCACAGGTGCGCCGGGTTCGGGAACGACTTGGCCACGAGCCGCGCCAGCGCCGACGGCGGCACGATGTCGCGCGAGACGTCACGCCAAGCAACAACACGCGATGCAATGTCGTCGCCCGACTCGCCGAGCGCGTCGCGGAAGGCGCGGATGCCGGCATCGATTGGCTGGCCCGACCGTGCGCCCGCATGCACCAGTGCCTCTTGCAGCGAGGTGACCAGGAGTGCGTTCTGGGTCAGCGCGGCTGTGCCGAGGAGAGGGACCACCTGCGGCACGAAAAGGCGACGCCGCGCTTGCGTGTCTCCTTCCGCGACCGGAGGACCTTGTTGAGGACTCGGAGCGCCTGCATGAGCCGCATCTCGGCGGCGGCGACCTTGGCGTCGTGCGCGGTGACGACAAACGGCACCAGCTTGCCCGACTCGCCGCGGAAGACAACCTGGCGAACAGTGGCAAAGTTGCGCCGCATGACAGTCACCTCCGAGTTGATCCGCTCGAGCGAGATGTGGTTCGTCGGCTCGACGCCGCCCTCGTAAAACTGGCCAGGCACCTCGACCATGAGGTTCTCAAACGCCGCGAGCTTGGGCGAGAGCTGGACAAGGTCCTGTGACGGCGGATGAGCCTCGACCCGTGCCTGCAACAGTGGCAGCCACTTGCGGAGAACAGCCTCGAGCTCGCCAACGGTGCCAGCGGAAGCCACGTCAGCCGTGAACCGCGCCGAGTAGCGGGTGGCAAACGTGGCGTCGGTGGCCGCAGAGTGCAACGGCGACGGAGGAGCCGCCTCACCAAACGTGCCCGCCACCAGCGCCTCGGCCTTGGCCGCCAGCTCGCCGGCGACAGCAGTGTCGCTCGGCAGCGCGGCCTCGTACACGTCCTCGAGCAGGGCGTGGCACGTCGCAAAGAGGCGCTCCGGCAGGGACGGTCCAAACGCGAGATTGAGCTCGGTGGTGAGGAGCCACAGGTCGGCCACAAGGAACGGGTGCTGGCAAATCATGCGAGTCTCGATCTCAAGCAGGACTCCAAGGCCGGCCGGCGCGCCACTCGGGATCGAGTGCAGGTCGGCCAGGACCGCGTTCTGTGCTATCTTGGCCTTGGCCTCGGCCTCGTCCTTACGCTTCTTGCGGTCCTCAACGTTCTTTCTGGCCGACTCGGCGTTGCTCTTGGCGGCAACAGCCTGGACTTCGGCTTGCTTGGCCGACTCGGTAAGCGCGGCGGCGTCGGGCGCGTTGGCGGCGGCGGCGGCCTGTGCCTTGGTCGCCGTCTGTATGGCAGCTTTCTGGGTAGCAGCGAGCTTGCGCGTCGCCTTGGCGTACTTCTCGTTTTGGACCTGGCACGCCGAAATGGCAAAGTGCAGCGTGGCTTGTCGGTGCAGGAACTCCACAAGGTGTTCCGACCGCGACTCGCGGAGCGCCACGAGCTGTGACTCCATCCCCGCGTCGGACGCAAGCTGCGCGATGGCCATCTGCAGGTCGTAGTAGAGCGCCTGCGGGTACTCGCGGCCGATGCATGCAAGCAGTCCCTTGGCCGATCGAGAGGCAACGCCGAGGACCAGCCCGTCGAGCAGCTGCGGAATCCACGGGATCCAGGCGTAGGTCGGCACCGCGGCGGCGTACTTGGTGATGGCCGCATCAAGCGTGCCATCGGCGTCGTCAAAGCCGAGGAGCCACACCAGCCGGGCCAGGTAGCGCTGCGACCAGCCGGGACCTTCAGCGTCGCCGGCGTTGGCAGCTGCAAAGGCGTACGCAGTCACAGCCTGGGTGGCAAACGACATCGACCGCGCTTGCGGCGACATGGCGTCGGCCGCAGGCTCAACCGCGTTCGGCCCGGCGAGGCGATCCAACGCAGCCGTGTCGTTCGAGCCGCTACTCCCCCTCGCCGCAAGGATCGAGAGCTCGTGCAGCTTCTCACAAAACTCACCCCAAGCGCCCCAGCCCTTGGCCAGCGTGTCGCAGACCGAGAGCGCGGTGGAAAACGCCGAGTTGGCGGCCTCCAGCTCGCCCATGGCAGCGAGGAACTCGCCCTTGAGCTCGAAAAACTCGGCCTTTTGGGTATCGCCAAAGTAGTCCAGGTTGGTGTTGTTGATGATGCCGAGGCCGGCGCGCAAGTCCTTGGTCAGGTCAAAGTAGCACTTGGCCTGCTCCTTGAGCTTGACAAAGGCCTCCTGGATCTCAATGTTGGGCAGGGTGTAGATTTTGGAGAGCGAGTTGAGGCAGACGTCGAGGAGCTGGTGCTTGCGCGCGACGTGCGCAAACCGGTTAATCGTCCACGCAGTCTCATGGTAGCCCATGTACGCCAGCGCAGGGTTGCTCTCCACAAACTGCTGCAGCGTGACGTTGATGGCGGCAAAGACGTGGTGCCGCCACTGGGTCAACTCGTTCCACACGTACAGGTCGTCCCACTCGTTCGGCAGCCGCTCACGCCAAGTGTTGAGAATCGACTTGAGCTCCGGGACTGAAGCCCGCTGGTCCGTCCGTGTGATTGAGGTATGAACCTGCGCAGACTCAGTCAGCTCCACAAATTGCTGGAACTGCTGGAGCAGCGGAATGTGCGAGACGCCGACCACGGCAGGCAGTGAGATCCAGTGGTGGAGGCAGAGCTGCTGCAGCTCGATGCAGTACTTGTCCACATCCTGCGGCGCAGACTCAAAGATGGCGACGTAGATCTGGTAGATTTTGCGCTGCGGCGTCTCGCGGCGGACCTGTGTCTGCGCAAGAAGCTCCTTCTCCAGCGCCCAGTCGCCAGACTTCCACGCTGCCTCGAGGAGGAGCGGTGCGAGTTCGGCCTCGGCCGCGTACTTGGTGATGATGTCCCACTGATTGAGCTGTCGTGAGCACCGGATCCAGTGCTCCTCCCACACCGCCAGCTCGGCGGCCGAGACCGGCTGGCGGGCCGCCGCAGACTGCGCCGCGGTCATCGTCGCAAAGTAAATGTCCTGCGCTCGCTGATACAGCCCGTGCTGCTCATACGACATGGCGGCAAGCGTCTCGGGCTTGACGTCGCGCAGCGACCACACGCCGTAGCACGCGTCCGACTCGTTGAGCGCCTCGTAGACTTGAACCAGCGCCTCGAGGTTCGCCTCGCGGGTCTTGGCAGCCTCGGCCGACTCGACCGGCTTGGCCGGGCGCAAGGCCGTTGCCGCAGGCTTACCAGCCTCAACCACGTCCATCGGCGCGGGCGAGTCGGAGCTTTCGGCTGCAGGCGCGGAGAACGCATGCGAGCCGTCGGCGACTGCCGCTTCCTCAAACATGGAGATGGCGGTAAACCAGGCGTTGAACTCGATGCCGAGGTACTTGACGAGCTCGACCGGAATGTCGATCGGCGGCGAGACTCGCGAAATGCCCTCAAGCAAGGCCTGGATCACGTTTGGCTGCGAGGAGCGCTGCATCTGGTGATACGGCTGCGAGAGCAAGTAGGTAATGTGCTGGGCGAGGAGGTCCTGCAGCGGCTTGTCGAGCGCTGACCAGACAACCGGGAAGAAGCGGACCCAGAGGTAGAAGGCCATGTTCGGGTTCTGATGGCAGAGCTCGCGGATGGGCGCCACAAAGTCAGCCAGCTTGACTGCGCGCATCTTGTCGAGCGCCGCCGCATGTGCATCGAGGAGCTCGGTGACACCGTCAGTACGGGTCGGCAGCAAAGCCGCCGACGGCAGCGACGAGTCGCCGATCCACGACGGCGGCGAGACAGACTCAAGTGTGGGCGCTTGCGGCGCAGCGGCCTTGCGGCCCTTGCGGCCGCCGCGCGCCTTGCCCGGTGCACTCCCGCCGGCAGCCTCGGTGAGGGCGGTAGTGTGCGCGGCAAGCATGGGCGCGTGTTCGAGGAGCGACGGGAGGAGGGCCGAGTCGTCTGAGAGAGCAAGCGGAGCGTCAAGGTCGAGGACCGAGAGCAGGACGTCGAGCGCCTGCTTGATCCAGAACGCGTTGCCGAGCGACTCCCACGACTGGACCGAGAGAATGTACGAGATGCGGCCCTCGAGTGTGCGCGACATGGAGCGGTCAAAGATGGCAAAGAACTTGGTGCGAACGGTCGGATTGTGCGACTTGAGGCCCATCATAAACGCTGGCTCAAGCTGGGCGGTGAGCTCAGTGCGCTGGAACGCCGGGTTGGAGTAAATGTGGTGGACAAGGTTGAGAAAGTCGGTGTAGAGCGGGGCAGCCTGAAAGTGCTCAAAGCACATCATCTTCACAAGGACAAGCGTCTTCTCCTTGGACGTCGGGTAGAGCGAGTCCGAGTCGTCGATCCAGCCGCGCACGACGCCGGTGATCTTGGAGAGGAGGGTGATGTCGTTGGACTTTTCGATAAGGACCACGAGGAACTTGAGGAACGTATACCGCTGCTCCGAGCCCATGGTGTTGATCCGGGTGTTGATGAGGGTGATGGTCGAGATGAGAGCCTGAACAACAGTCGAGTGGTGGTCGTTCGTCCGCGGCTGAACCGACTGCCCACGGTACTGCTGGTCGATCATCTGCTGGACGTAGCGGACGTGCTCGGAGAGGAGGCGCGACATAACGTCCATGAGCGAGGTGAGGAACGGGACAAGAACCTCCGAGTGGTCGGCGGCGACGGTCTCAAGCACCAAGACCGAGCCGATGAGGAACGAAACATCGTTGCGACTCTGGGCGGCCTTGATAAACTTGTAGATTTCGTCGTAGAACTGGCGGACGTGCGGGTCGGGCGAGACCGGTGGGAACGGCTCGCGGAGGTGCTTGAGGAAGAGCGAGAGCCGCGAGATGGTCCGCAGGTCCGAGAGCTTGAACAGGTCGCGGACAGCGTTGAGGAGATGGTGCAGCGCCCGCGGGGTGTACCACTTCTTCTGCCGCGAGACAACAATGTTGAGGATCTCCATGGCGGTGAGAATAGTCTGGGCGTTGGTCTGTTGCGAGTTGCTGAAGAGCTTGTTGAAGAACGACCACTTGATCTCGGCCTTGGGCCAGATGCAGAGCGCGCGGCGGAGGAGGATGACGCAGCGGTGGGCCAGCGACATGAGGTTGGCCTCGTTGTGGCCAACGCAGAGGCAGGCGAGGCGGATGAGCGCGTTGACTACCATGCTCGTAATGGCCGCCTGCTGCTTGGGGTTCGACGCAGCCTTGGCGGCGTCGACCACGACCTGCGCTGCGTCTGCCTTGGCCGCGGCGCGGACTGCCAGCTCATGCAGCGAGAGACCCTCGGTCTTGTCGTCGTCGCCGCCAGCCGTGCCGTCCGAAACGTCCTTGGAGCGAGTCGACTTGGCCCGCTTGGAGGCGGCGCGCGATGGGCCGGGTGCAGCAGCAGCAGCGACAGCGTCCGCCGGTGACGGCGACCGCTTACGCTTGCCAAGGGCGGTCGCAGAAGCTGTGGAAGATGACGGCGGTGCTTTGCCAGCCGCGAGTGCGGCAGCGGCGGCGGCGGCCTCAGCAGCGGCGGCAGCGGCGGTCTCGGCCTCTTCGAGCTCACGAGCTGCGCGGTGCTCCCACTCGACAATGATCTCGGCGAGCGAGACGGCGAGCTTGCGCTGGTCAAAGCTCGCCGACTTGGGGATGCCGATGCGGGTGAGCGAGTTGACCATTTGCGGGACAAACTGGGCGCGGGTCGCGTAAAAGATGTCAGCGTGGCGGACGACAAGGAACCAGATGTGGATGAGCTGGAAGGTGTCGTGGCCTTCCTCGACCACAATCTTCTTGGTCCACTTGACCCACGGTGGATAGCGGTGGTCACCGGCCGGGAGGCGATGCGGAAGGGCAGGGGTGAGGATGTCTAACGCCTGCTTAACGAGCAGGCGGGCCTCGGGCTGGTGGGCCTTGAGCAGCGAGACGTAGACCTGTAGAATGACCTTAGTGGGTGTATCGTACTGCTCGATGAAGCGACAGACGAGGACATAGCCGCAGAAGCGGGCGGTAAAGTCGACAGAGCGGAGGTGTGACCATGCAAAGCGAATGACGTTGCGGCGGTTGTTGACGACAAGCGAAGAGCAGTTGATGACAAGGAGCGTGGCAAGCTGCAGCATCTGAATGCAGAGCTCGTCCGAGGCGGCATGTGCTGGCTGCGGCTGGGCAAAGATCTTGATGACCGAATCCATGATGTCGGCGTCGAGCAAGTTGGCCTGTCCGGTCTCAAACGAGATGGTGAGCATGGGGATGATGAGGTGCTCAAGCATGACCACCTTGCGAGCGTCGGCGACGGACGACTTGGAGAAGTCGTCCAGGAAGGTGGTGAGGAGCGCACGCTTGGCCGCCAGCGGGTAGTGGCGCGCAACGGTGGTGAGAAGAAAGTCCTTGAGGAACGAGTAGTCCATGACCGTCCGCGAGGTGAAGATGGTGAGCATGGCAAAGAGGACTTGGACGCGGAGGTGGTCGTCGGTCGGCGAGAGGCCCGGCCCGAACATGGAGCCCTCATCAACTGCGGCGGGCGTTGTTGCTGGCGGCGGCGACTGAGCGGCGACATAAGGCTCAGACATGGCGCCCTTGTTGGCATCGCGGCTCGACTTGAGCATCAAAAGCGAGTGTGAGGCCGGGCGGTGGGGCTCTGGCACCTTGACGCCGTGGGAGCAGAACTGAATGAAGCACTCGATGATGTAGCGGGCCTGATGCATGTGGGTGATAGGGATGGTCTCCTCCAGGGCCGCGTGTGGACCAGAGCCGGCGTCCATGCCCTCGTTGAGGGCGCGCCAGGCAGTGACAAGAGCCTCGACAACAAGCGGCGTCGACGGAAGCCAGGACGGGTTGTCCATGGCGAGGGCGTGGACGATGCAGACAGCCTGGAACCTTGTTTCGGCAGCAACTTGGGCGTTGGTATGGTGCGAAGCTGAGGTGCGGAGGAGCTCGGCGAGGCGCTGCGGCATCTCAGTCATGGCGGTGCGGAGTTTCGGCGTGAGCGGCGAGTTGAGGATGTGGAGGAAGAGGGTGGAGAAGGGAGCCTCTGTGATGTGGTCGAGGAAGAGCTGCAAGATGCGGGTCGGGTAGCGATTGGCGTACTTTGCGAGCGGGCGACGGTACTCGTCGAGCGTCTGCTCGAGGGGCACGACCGACTGAAGCTGGATGGTGAGCGCGACGATGCGGTCAGAGAACTCTTCGCCGGGTGAGAGCTTGGCGTCCTGCGGGAGAAGATGGAAGACGTCAAGGATGGAGGCGGCGATGTGGTACGAGTTCGGCTTGGCCTCCTCGTCCGAGATGAGCTGGCGGGCGTGCTCAAGGAGGCGGCGGCCGAGCTTGTGGTGGAAGGCTGAGGCTATGACCTCGAGCAGGCGACCGAGGCGCTGCATGATGGCGACAGTGATCTCCTCGTGCGAGCGAAGGTGCATGAGAATGGGCTTGAGCGAGTCGTGAAGCAGCGCCTTGGCCGGCTCGCGGACGGCGACGGCATCCTTGAGGCCGTTGCGTACAATAGGCACGATGGCCGACGAGCCCATGGTGAGTGCCTTGAGAAAGACGGCAACAATGCGGTCGCGGGCGGTGCGGAAACTCTCCGTATCAAGGTCGTCCAGGGTGACGGCGGTGGCGAGGAGCTCGAGACAGGCCTTGCGAAGTGAAGGCAACTTCTTCTTTTGGGTCCGGTACACGGCTTGCGAGATAAAGCCGGCCTCGTCAAGCTCGGCCAGCTCGAGAACCTGATCCAGCATGGAGACAAACGAGGCGTTGGCCTTCAGCTCCTCGGGAGCATTAACAAGGCAGTAGCGGAAGGCGGCGAGCATGCCGACTTGGTCGTCAAACGGCAGAGCAGCCAGCGTAAACGAGGAGGTGATGCGCAGCTGTGGCATGAGCGGCGCAAGGAGTTGCGCAGGGGTGGTCGACCAGCCGGTGGCAAGCGCGCCGAGGAGCTTGGCTGCTTCTTCGCGGACTGGGAGGTACGGCGAGGCGAGCTCATGGGCGAGGATGGCGACAAGCTCGTTGCCTGTGGCGGTGACAGCCTCCTCGTCGAGATCGATGGTGACCGGATCAGTGTCGCCCGAGCGCGCGGCCTCAGTGTCCGCGGGCTTGGACGAGTTGGGAGCTCCGGGCTCCTCGGGAGCCTTTTCTTCGTCCATGGGTACGGCCGTGTCGGAGCCGACAGAGGGGCCGGGCGTCGCGGCAGGAGCAGAAGCCGGCGACGCCGCAGTGGGGCGAGGCAGCGGGGCGCCGTGGCACTTGTTGAGAAGGAAGCTCAGGAGCTCGATCGAGTCCTCAACAGTGTCGGCCGAGAGGTCGAGGGTGAGGGTGGCGAGGATGAAGAGGAGGGCCTTAACAAAGGCAGTCTCGCGGGCAAGAACCCAAGCGACCGGCATGGTGTGGACGAGGAAGCGAATGCCCTCGCAGCCACCAGCCTTGCGGTACCAGTTGTGGTGGTAGCAGCAGTGGATGAAGCGCGAGGCGAGTGTGTCAAACATGGGGTGCATGGAGACGACGGCGAGCGAGCCGCCAGCCATGGTGGTCATCATGCTCACCATTAGCGAGAGATACTCGATGGGCGGGCGGATCCATGTCCTGTTCTCGGCGGTGAGGAGAGCCACAACAGCGTCGACAAAGACCGAAACGTCGAGTGAGGTGAGGTCAGTGACGTGCGGAGAGTCGACGAGCGGTGCCGGCGAGCGCGCGAGAGCGAGGAGGGTGAGGTGACGGGTGACATCGGCAGCAAAGGCCTTGGCGTCGGCCTCGAGGTCACGATCGGTGGTGGCCACAAACGCACAGATGAGCAGGATCTTGAACGTCCGCGACTCGGCGATGTGGTGGTTCTGGGTCTTCTTCTTTCCCGCCTTGGCTGGAGCGGCGTCAGCGTGCTGCAACGAGCCGTCAGCATAGGCAAACGAGGCGGCCATGGAGGCGGCGGCGGCGGCGGTGGCCTCAAACTCAAGGTTGAGCAGTGAGTTGAGCTCCTCAGGCTCGAGCTCGTCGAGCGGGCGGCCGTCAAAGGTAAAAGCGACGCCTGTGGGGAGAGCCGACGAGGTGGCGGCTTCAAAGGCGTGAGCCTGCGATGCCGACGACGGCGAGGCGTCGAGCGGGCCGGCCCACAGAGTCCATTGGTAGTCGTCCGGCGAAAAGTCGAGCTTCATCATGGAGATGAGGGCGAGGCGGATCATGGCAAAGGCCTGGCGACGGTAGTACGCGTCCTGGGAGGAGAGGAGGGCGGCCTTGGCCATGTCGACGACCCAGTCGAGGCGGAGCTCAAACGGTGGGAGGCCGGCAAAAGAGAGAACCATGCGGAGGCCGTCCTCGGGTTGGCCTTGACGTTGAGGTGGGGTGGGTCCGTGAGGAAGCGACGGTTGCGGCCGCCGAGCTTGCCGAGAATGCGCATTGCGTGGACACCGTGGGCGTAGGGCGGCGGGCGGAGGTGCTTCCACAGCGCGGTCATGAGGTCGACGCGGACGGGCTCGATGATGGGGTCGAGGAACTCGGGGGTGAGGTTCTCGACGCAGAGCTCGAGGGTTCGGAGGCCTTGCGAGACAAGGTCGGTGCCCGACTGGAGAGCGATGACAAGCGGCTTCATGAGGTAGCGCAGGTACGGGAGGAGGGCGGAGAGGCGGACCGGGACGGTTAGGCAGAGCTCGACAAAGAGCTCGCGCATGGTGTGCTTGTGCTTGGACTGCTGCAGTCGGTTGAGGCCCTCGAGAAGGAGCGGGAGAAGGGGCAGGAACTCGCGGTAGAGGTGGTCGAACTCGCCGCCGCCAATGGAGCGGAAGAGAGCGCGAAGGAGGAGAAAGTAGGTCTGCGACGGCGTCCGCGTCTGGGTCGCGCGCCGCATCGACTCTTCGACAATGGTCTTGAGGTGTGGCTGGAGGGCGTGCTCGTTGGCCTTGAACAACTCGACCGAGGCAAAGACAAGCTTGAAGAGACGGAGCATGACGGTCGACACCTTTTTGTCGGGCGAGCCGATGAGATGAATGTGCTTGACCAGAAAGGCGAGGAGAATGTCGGCAAAGTACTTGGAGACCTGCGGGTTGGCCAGAAAGTGGCGGGCGATGGTGAGCATCGAGTTGTTGCGGAGGATGTGGTCGACAAGGAGCTCGATGTGCGACTCAAAAACAACCTTGAACGTCCGCGGGTCAACGAGGGTAAAGACACCGGCAAAGCAGTCGAGGATCTCTTTCTCCTCGGTCGTCTCCGACTGCGGAATGCTGACCGAGTAGAGTTCAAAGCACTTGAGGCCGTCGACCAGAAGCGAGATGAATATCTGCGACTCTTGCTCGGACATGACGTTGGAGCCGCCGGAGCCGCCGGAGCTGCCGTACCCGGATGGGTGGGCGCCGACCGGCGTGGCCGGCGTCTGGCGGCAGGAGGCGATGCCCCAGACAATGGTCTTGAGCCCGTGGGCGAGTGTCCGGACCTGAATCCGCCAATCCTTGACCGAGTCGGCAGTGCCAAAGTTGGAGACAGTGGTAGCGATGGGGGGCGCGATGGGAAGGACGCCGAGCGGAGTCCGGGCGTTGGGCTGTGGCGACAAGGGCGATGCCAATGTGGTGGCGACACCGGTCTTGGCGTCGGCCTTGGCGTCAGTCTTGGCGTCAGCGTCGACTTTGGCGTCGGCCTTGGCGTCGGCCTTGGCGTCGGCCTTGGCGTCGGCTTTGGCGCCAGCCTTGGTGTCGGCCTTGGTGTCGGCCTTGGCATCGGCCTTGGCGTCGGCATCAGTAGAGTCCGGCGGCGGCAGCGAGGACGGAGAGACGGCAGCGGTGGTGGCGGCGTCCTTGGCGGCAGCGTTGGCGGTCTCGGCGGCGATCTGGCGAGCCTGCTGCTCCTTGCGGCGGAGCTTCTCGCGGGTGGACATGCGGTAGGCCTCGACAAGGCGCGGGATGTAGAGCTTGAGGGCGCCAAACTTGTTGGTAAAGGTGTCGAGGACACGGACAAGGAGGGTGCGACCACGGTTGGCGGCATCGTTGTGCTTGGCGATGCACTCGACGAGGTTGAGGAGGAGCTTGCAGGACATGGTCTGGATGGTGGTCGGGAGAGCCGCGTCATGAACGTTCTTGGAGTAGAGCGAGACGGTCCGGGTCAGCTGCTCGAGTGAGAGCTGGTCGCGGACGTGGTGGACCAGGTCTGCCAAGGTCGAGTGCGCAAGCGGGCGAAGGGTATCGTAAGAGGTGCGGCAGGTGCCAATGAGAGTGGTCTCGTCGAGGAGGGTGTTGATCTTGGAGACAAAGCCGGAACGGAAGGAGGTGGCCAAGATGTGGCGGGTAGCGATGAGGAGCTCCTTGCGGATGACGGCCGACTCTGGCGGGCACTTTTTGAGGAGGCGAATGACAAAGGTCGGGATGGAGTCCATGTAGTTGTTGAGAGCCTGTTCAAAGCCCCGAAGGATGTAGGCGAGGAACGAGAGGGTCTTGACCTGTGCGGCGATAAAGTCGGTGTAGGCCTCGCGCTGGGTGGCATGAGCGTTGTCGGGGGCGACGAGCTCGAGAGTGGAGACAATGACGGGCACAAAGCGCGGGATAGACGACTGCGGGACTGAGGCTTCCTTGTAGAGCTGGAAGAGGAGGACGACGATGATGGGGCACTCGATGAGAACCTTGAACGACTCGAGGGCAAGTGCGTACTTCTTGACCGGGGCCGAAGAGTCGTCGTCGGTGGCACCTGGCATGCCGTCGAGGGCCATGTCTGAAGTCTCCGATCCAGGATGGAGCATGGCGGACGGGCCCGGGGCGAGGAGCTCCGACTCGTCGTCAGGCTCGGCGGTGAGGCGGAGGAGCGTGTGTGGCAGCTTCTGGTAGATGGTAAGGACGGTCTGCAGAAAGTCGCTGACGTAACGGCTGAGCGGCTCGTGGAACTTCTTGAACAGCGCCGAGATGATGCGGAGGCAGACGAGGGCATTGACCTCGTTGTCGGTCCGGATGATTTCCATGGCGAGCTGCATGATGTTGTTGACGTATTGCTCGAGACATGCGTTGCTCGGCAGCCGGACAATGATCTGCAAGATGACGTTGCGGATCGAGTGCACCGTGTTCGACTCCAGCTGCGGCGTTGTCACGTCACGGAGCGTCCGGACTAGCTCGGGGATAAAGTGCTCGAGGAAGCTGACGTAGCCATCGGTGTGCACAATCTCGATGGCGTCGCGAATCAGCTTGATCTTCTCCAGCTTGGTATCGAGGTCTAGCGTCGCAAAGATGAAGGAGGGCAGCAAATGGTGGAGAGTGAGTGAGAGGCGCGGAGGAAAGAGGGAAGGGACGCCGGGCGGGCCGCTGCGCTGTGCCTTGATTCTTGCGCGAGCGGGCGGTCGAATCTGCAGCGCTGAGCGCGACTCGCGGCTACCCGCTGGCGCGAGGAGGGCCCCCTCAAGGGCTAGCGACGCAAGCAGGGCCGTTTGGGGCCAAAAACTGGACACACGCATGCCCCATGGGCTTCTACATGTCTGTGCATGCCCAACACGTACCATGGTCGCTGTTCCTGAGCAAGGCCACATGCTGTGGGAAGGTGTCGGGGGTAAACTGCATCCCAACCCTTTTTTTCGAGGTCGGCAACGGGGCGAGAGCAGTGCCAGAGAGCTGGGCATGGTCAAGGCCAAGGCGCGTAGCCCACGCCTTCCGACGCCGCCGAGCCTTGGTCCGGATGCTGGTGGATGGCGTTGGGGAGGGCGATGCGCATGTAACGTGGTGCGATGGAGGGTTGGCGGGTGGGAGCAGGGAGGAGGTGGAGATGACGCATAAAAAGGAGGACATGAATGAATGTATGAAAGAATGAATGAATGAATGAATGAATGAATAACGGGTGGGTCGCTGCCGGATGGGTGGACGAGCTGACGCCCACGCCCGCCACCGCCCTGCTAGCGACACGCGACTCGCCACCCACACAGGCACGGGCTGGAGAGTCAATTAAGAAGAGGAAAGACAAGCAACGGCCAATCGCAGGGAGACCACGGTCAGAAACGGACACGCACGGCAAGAATGGCGGCGGCAGCAACAGCGGTTGAGGCTATGGGGGCGGGGCCTGAAGCGACGGCGCGTCGGGCCATGCAGGCGGCTGAGGCCGCGTCTGATGACGAAGAGGTCATCGAGCTCGAGACGGCGGGGGCGCGTGAGCTCGAGCAGGAACACGGAGCGAGTGGCGGCGCAGGTGGCGCAAGCGGCACGAACATGGCCAGCGCGGGCCCAATTGGTGGGACGAAAGGGCGCGGGGCGATGGTGGAGGTGGGAACGGTCATGATTCGGTACAAGGGCGTGTACTCCGGCGAGCTCCGCGACGGGGTTCCGCATGGGCGTGGCTCGTTCACGACGACCAACGGCGACGTGTTCGAGGGCGAGTGGATCAACGGGAAGAAGCACGGCTCGTTTGTGTGCAAGTACGTGTCCGGCGAGGTCTTTGAGGGCGAGTTCAAGGACGGACGCCGGAGCGGACACGGCAAGCACATGTACCCGAACGGATCGTCGTACGAGGGCGAGTACGTCAACGATCGGCGGCACGGCCCAGGCCTGTACTGCACCAAGCATGACTTTTACGATTGCCAGAAGACGTGGATGCGCAAGTACTCCCACGGCACGCTTGAGGACGAGCGCGAGGTGTACACCAAGTTCCAGCTCATTTCGGATCGCCCGGGCTTCGGCTTTGGCGTCTGGGTCTCGGACGACGGAACTCGGTACGAGGGCGACCACGAAGATGGGCTCCGCCACGGTGACGGCACCCTCACCTTTGCCGATGGCACCCAATGGATCGGGCCGTTTGCCAACGATCGCCGCCACGGCATCGGCATGCGCAAGACTCCGCTCAACGAGTACTTTTACGAGGAGTACGCCAACGGCGAGCTCGTCCGCTCCACGCCGTCCGACTACGCCAATTGGCGCAATCTCAAGTGGTTTGACGAGGGCGGCCAGCGGCAGTGATGTCTACCGACTGCGATGAGGTTTGGCGGTAAAGCGCTGTCTGTTCACGCCGGCGGCTCGCTCTAGCAGCGAAACGCCTGGAACTCGGCTTGGTGCCGCCAAACGACGGCGAGCAACGCCTCTCTACCACGCAGCCGGTCTACGGAGCACTTTCGCGCGCGAGCACAGACACGAGCAGGCAGAGGTTGTGAGAGTGCTGGCGTACTTGTGAACACGCGCTTGTTTTTGCGAGCCAAGGCCGAGCGTTACCTGCGCAGGACGGCAAGATGGGCGGCTCAGGCTCGAAGAAAAAGGGGGCAAGGCCAGGGGCAAGAAGGCCGGCAATGCCAAGGCCAAGGAGCCACAGCCTGTAGCAGGAGCGGATGGTGGCGGGGCGAGTAAGAAGGAGGCCGTGGTGGCCAGGAGTGGGAGCACGGCGGCGGCAGCCGGGAGCGGGGTGCATGTCGCGCCTGGCGTGCAAGCTGCTGAGAACACAGGTGTGGCCGGCACGCCACCTGGCGCACGGTCCGCACCTATTCACAGCCACCCTGCGCTGCGCGGCGGCGGCCGGACGCGGGCAGGCTCTGTGCGGTATGGCCTTGACGAGGGACGGACCGAGGCCATCCCCACGTTTGAAATGTGCGGCGACTCGGGCTTGACTGCCTTTCCTGCTGTTGTCACCCAACAGGCCTTTCTGCGCGAAGTCAAGCTTGCCCGCAACGCCATCACCGAGCTCCCGGACGGGCTAGGCGAGATGAGCAATCTCGCCCTTCTTGACGTGTCGTACAACGCGCTGCGGAGCCTGTCGCCTGCAGTCGCGCGGCTGAGCTCGCTGGAGAACCTCAACGTGGCCGGCAACGAGCTCAGCGGCGACGAGGCGTGGCCGGCAAGCCTTCCGGCCTCGTTGCACACGCTTAACGCGGCAGGAGCGGGCCTGGAGTCTGTGCCGGATGCAATTGCTACACTGAGCGCGGTCATGACGCTCAATCTTGCTAGCAACGCGCTGACAGTGCTCGGCTGTGGTGTCGACGGCGGGTGGGCGCGGCTGCACACGCTCGACGTCTCGCGCAACCTTCTTTGCTCGTTGCCGGACGAGCTTGGTTCACTTTCATCGCTCATGTTTCTCAACGCGTCGTACAACGCGCTACAGTCTGTTCCGGCGTCGGTGGGTGAGCTCGACCGGCTTGTCACGCTCAATGTGGCACACAACGAGCTGGCAAGTCTGCCCTCGAGCGTGTGGAAGCTTTCCTCGCTTCGGACACTCAACGCATCGTTCAACGTTATTGCCTCGCTGCCGTGCAACGCCGACGAGATGCCGGCCAACGGCTCACTGCAAACAGTGCTTCTCATCGGCAATGGCCTGCAACAGCTGCCGTGGGCGGCGCTGGGGAGCTCGGCGCGGTCGCTGCGGACGCTTGAGCTGTCGTGCAACCCTGAACTTGGCGAAGATCTCGTGTCCGAGGCTGCGTGTGAGGTTGGGCCACTCTTGACGCGGCTGACGTGGGTGAACATGACATGCTGCGGCGTCGGCGCGTGGCCGGCATGGCTCGGTGCGCTGTCTGCGCTCGAGACCTGCATCTTGTGGGGCAACGTTGGAGCGTGGCCAGACCGCAGCTGCGCGTCGCCGGTAGGGAGCAAGGTGGTGACACTCTCTCTGGGCGCGACAGGCGCAGGCCCCGAGGTGCTCGACGCGCTCGACGCCGTGGTTGACCAGCTCAAGGAGCTTGACCTCGGCCACAACCCCGAGGTCGATGGCTCGACGCTTGCACCACGAGTTGAGTGTATCTCGCTGGCTGGCACCTCGGGCTTGGCGCCAAACATGCCTCCAGAGGGAACTGCAGCCGACGAAGACGAGTTGGCCGGGGTTATCGATGCGCTGGCTGCACGCTGGGCAGTGGCGGCGCGGGTGGGACGGCGGGAGGATATGGAGGATGCGCACTGTGTGGGGCAGGCGAGCGTGCCGGCTCACGCGGTGGCGGCACTTGGCAAGACGTTGGCAACGTTTGCGGTGTTTGACGGCCACATGAACGCGGTGGCATCGACGTTTGCGGCCAAGGCATGGGAGGCGGCGCTGCAGGAGGCGCTTGTGGCAAGCTGCCGTGCCGGCGATGCTGCCGAAGACATGGTGGGTGCCGCGCTGATTGCGGCACTGGCTGCTGTGGAGGCGAATCTTGAGGCTGCTCACACTGGCGATGCTGCTGGCGGCACGACCGCTGTTGTGGCTGTGCTCTATGCGCCGCCCGGGAGTCGGGAAGTGCGGTGCAGCGTGGCCAACGTCGGCGACTCGCGTGCCGCGGTAGTGGACGCTGCCGGCGGGTGTTTTGGCTGAGCGTTGACCACTCGCCGTACGATGCGGACGAACGCGAACGGATCCGAGCAGCTGGTGGCTTTGTCGACGGCGACGGGCGTGTGATGGGGAAGCTGGGCGTGGCGCGGGCGCTGGGCGACTTTACGCTTGCTCCTTCTGTCTCATCTGAGCCCAGTCTGCAGCATACCACGCTCCCACCACGTGTATCGCTCGTCCTTGCGTGCGACGGAGTGTGGGATGTCATGACGAACGCTGTCCTTGCTGGCCTCGTTGCGTCAAGCAGTGAGGTGGACGAGTGCGCCGGGCGGATTCGCGATGCCAGCTATGCCATCGGCTCCGGCGACAACATCTCGGTCTTGGTCGTCCGAGTCGACGCAGACTCGACCTCGAACTCGAGACTTGGCGGTGCGGACGCCGAGTCGGGCTCGACCTCTGACTCGACGTCGGACGACAGCGACTCGACCGATCGCGACGTCTCGTCGAGCGATGGGGGTGGCGAGATTGAGGCTGAGGCTGGCAAGGTTGAGGCTGAGGTCGAGCCCGATGCTGAGACCGAGTCCGAGACTGAGACTGAGGCCGAGGCCGAGGCTGGGGCTGGCGAGGCTGAGGTTGAGGATGAGGCTGAAGCCGCCGAGGCTGAGGCTGAGGCCGAGGTTGAGCCCGATGCTGAGACCGAGTCCGAGACTGAGACTGAGGCTGAGGTTGAGGCTGGGGCTAGCGAGGCTGAGGCTGAGACTGAGGTTGAGCCCGATGTTGAGACCGAGTCCGAGACTGAGACTGAGGCCGAGGCCGAGGCTGGGGCTGGCGAGGCTGAGGTTGAGGCTGGGGCTAGCGAGGCTGAGGCTGAGGCTGAGGTTGAGCCCGATGCTGAGACCGAGTCCGAGACTGAGACTGAGGCCGAGGCCGAGGCTGGGGCTGGCGAGGCTGAGGTTGAGGCTGGG
>NW_013657673.1:231528-323947 GCF_000142905.1 Thecamonas trahens ATCC 50062 | reverse complement strand
CTGTCCTTGCTGGCCTCGTTGCGTCAAGCAGTGAGGTGGACGAGTGCGCCGGGCGGATTCGCGATGCCAGCTATGCCATCGGCTCCGGCGACAACATCTCGGTCTTGGTCGTCCGAGTCGACGCAGACTCGACCTCGAACTCGAGACTTGGCGGTGCGGACACCGAGTCGGACTCGACCTCTGACTCGACGTCGGACGACAGCGACTCGACCGATCGCGACGTCTCGTCGAGCGATGGGGGTGGCGAGATTGAGGCTGAGGCTGGCAAGGTTGAGGCTGAGGTCGAGCCCGATGCTGAGACCGAGTCCGAGACTGAGACTGAGGCCGAGGCCGAGGCTGGGGCTGGCGAGGCTGAGGTTGAGGATGAGGCTGAAGCCGCCGAGGCTGAGGCTGAGGCCGAGGTTGAGCCCGATGCTGAGACCGAGTCCGAGACTGAGACTGAGGCTGAGGTTGAGGCTGGGGCTAGCGAGGCTGAGGCTGAGACTGAGGTTGAGCCCGATGTTGAGACCGAGTCCGAGACTGAGACTGAGGCCGAGGCCGAGGCTGGGGCTGGCGAGGCTGAGGTTGAGGCTGGGGCTAGCGAGGCTGAGGCTGAGGCTGAGGTCGATGCTGAGACCGAGTCCGAGACTGAGACTGAGGCCGAGGCCGAGGCTGGGGCTGGCGAGGCTGAGGTTGAGGCTGGGGCTAGCGAGGCTGAGGCTGAGGTTGAGCCCGATACTGAGACCGAATCCAATGCTGAGACCGAGTCTGGTGCTGAGACCGAGGCAGAGGCCGAGTCAGAGGGTCAAGGATGAGGCTGCGGATGAGGCTGAAGCCGCCGAGGCTGAGGCTGAGGCCGATGCCAATCCCGAACCAGCTCGAGCCAGCCAGGCAAAACCCTCGACATAGGAGCTGCGGACTAAACAACATTTCTCTTCTATTCTCGTAACTTCCTTGTCCACGTGATAGTTTACGACTGTGTTGGCTCCTCGTTTGGCTTGGCTCGCTTGGCCTCGCCGGCTTGATCGTCTTCGCGCTTGCGCTTGGCGTGGTCGGCGCGGAGGATGCGGAAGCGCCCATCTGATTCGTCGGCTCCCGGGGCGAGACCTGGATCGTGCGCAATGACAAAGGTAAACTCGCAATCCTGCAGGTAGTCAGTGACCGAAACGTGGGCCGAGTCGGTAATGCGGACGGCGTCGAGCATCTTAGGCAGCTGGTCGTCCATGTCCTCGGCGCCTTCGCCCGACTCGTAGACAACAGCCGAGCCGACCTCAATCGACGGCTCCTGAAGCGCAAAATGGCCCCGCAGCACAGCGTCAACAAAGAAAGAAAGCGGCGTCGCCACCGTGTTGATCGCGAGCGTCACAAACTGGGCCTGGCATACAAAGCACTGTGGGTTCGGCGGCGCCACCGGGCCGGCGTTGAGGTAGCGCGCTTTGCGCCCGCGCGTGGGGTATTGCATGATGAACGAGGTTCGACACTCGTCCGCGGCCTCGCGAAGGAGCTTGACCGCTTCGACCACCATAAGGCCTGCGGCGATGGCGTTGGTCGTGGCAATGGCCGGAATGATGTTGCCGGCCATGGCCTTGGCGTCAAACTCGGACGACGGCGCGATCGAAAAGCACCGTGCCCGCAGGTTTGCCAGGGCCGTCACAAACCGCATGCAATCGGCGGCATCTTTGTCAAAGCTCAGCAGAGGCCGCTCACCCGCGGCAGCGTACTGAGCAACCAGCGCGGCGTGGCTTGCCGCAAAGGCCTGTGCAGCCTCGGCCACACTCCACACCTTCTGGCTCCGCAACCCACCTGCAGCGCTCGGCCCGGCCTCGCAAGCCTCCTTGTCACCCGCGCCTGTCGCTTCGGCCCACGAGATGATCTGCGGCGGTGTCCGCGTCTTCCACAGCACGTCCATCGCCAGCAGTGACGCAATCTGCTCCGAGAACAGGTAGTCGAACAGCTGTGGTGCATCCATGGCCCGCAACTGCGCGCCAGACTTGCGTGTTTGGGCCATGGCCTGCAGCATGGCAACCTTTTCCTCGTCGCCGCCCTCACCGCCCTCGTCAGATCCGCTCCCGTCGTCGTCGACGTCGTCGTCGTCTACCGCGCCGAACACCTTGGCGAACATGTACTTGGCCCACACGATGCAGTGGATCGGGGCCGATGGTGTGGTGCGAATGGTGCAGACCGGATAGGTCTTGGGCGTCGGCTTTGGCTGGCACTCGAAGCACTCGGTCGCGTCCTTGCGGATGACCGTGACCTGTCCCAGGTAGCCGGCCGTCCCAGACTCGATGAGCGGCGTGTTGGTGGAGAGACAGAGCCGATTGACGTGCCGCCGCGCCGGCAAGTTGTCCAGCGCGTTAAAGACCAAGCCAAACGAGCTAAAGTACGCCGTGCCAAACTGTGCGTCAAAGATCGAGCCACAGTGTGCCCTGTGCCCTCCCGGTTGCCGACACCGTGAGTGAGTCGCTCAGCCACCCTGCTTCCTCCTCTGACAACACCCCGACCGCTGCTTCACCTACACAATGTTAGCGTCAGGGTTGAAGCGGAGCGCAGACTCGCGCGCCACCTCAGACTTGGGCCGCCCCACGTGCGCCTTGCGGAACAGGAACTGCCTGTTGAGGTTAGAGACGTCGATTGCGTCAAAGTCGATGCATTCTATGTTGGCAAAGCCGGCTGCGACCAGGTTCTTCAGCAGCTCGCACCCAATGCCGCCTGTACCCACCATGAGCACCCGTGTGCTGCGAATCTTCTGCAACAGCTCCTCACCGAGCGTCGCCGCCAGCGCCGAATAGTCGAGCATGATGTACACCCAGGGACAGAGACGTGTGCGACCGGAACCTGTCGCGGGGATGGGACGGCGACTGTCGCACTGCCCGCCGCCTCTCGCTCGTCCGATGGTCGATCGGCTCGTTTGGCCTCAACAGCCCGACGCAAGTACACATGTCAATGTCATATACTTCTCGCTATGTGCTTCTTTGAATGCACTGGTTGTCATGGTTGTACTCGCTCTGGATCGAGAGAAACCTGGAGAAAACGGTGGGAGGCCCATCGAGCCCGACCCGAGCCCGGGGGTTTTGGACAGCCGTAAAAACAAGCATTTGGACTATAGAAAGATATAATCTTGGTTGAGCAATATATATATAAATATTTTATTGTACATTTTGTAAACATTGTTGGTTTTGCAGTACATTATATGTTAAATGAATATTTTTTAGTCAAACTGGTGGTATTTTTGTACAATTTTAAGCTGTTTACTGAAGAGTCACAAACTCCGAAGCCGCTGGCGACGGCCCGGCGGCCTCCATTCACCTTCTATCCTCGTCCCTCTCCCTTCTCCACGTCAGCACTCTCCTCTCCTCTCCTTCTGAGGGAACACACGGGCGCCATGTCGTTCCTTCGAGTATGGCCGGTGCCCACGCAGACGCCTCCGTACCTGATACACACGTGGCTGCCCACGCCAGAGCTGCCCACCGACGCCGTAGTCACTCCACCCACCCACACCACAGTCAACACCATCACCCACCTCGAGGAGGCCTTTGCCGATGCCTACCTTGCCTTCGCCAACCCGGACGCCGCCAGCCTCTGCCTAACGGCTGCAATGGCTTCCGGCGCCTCGCTCGAGATCGCTGGTGTCGACCTCTCACTTGCTGTCGTCGCTGCTGATGAGCTCCCCCTCTGCGCCGTCCACCTCTACCGCGGTCCACCACAGCAACCAGCAAGCTCTACCCGTCCTCCCGTTCCACAACCAAACGTTCTTGCTGCGCTCGCTGCTCGGCGTCGGCCGGCTGCTGCCCCGGATCCCCCACGCCTTGTCGCGCCGCCGTCGTTGGCTGTCGCGCCGCCTCGGCGCCGCACACCCCCTCCGCTTCCGGAACCCGACGACGCCGCTCAAGCCCCAGCAACAATTCCCAACCTTGAGTGTCTCACGCTAGACACACTTCTTGTCATGGCTGCATGGCTGGATGTGGCCGAGCCGCCGCTGCCCTCAGTGGCTGCTCCCATCGCGCCGCGCGAGGCTGTGTGCACTCTCTGCTCGCGCCGGCTCGCCTCGCCCGGCCACTTGGCAATGCACGTAGCCTCGTCTCAGCTCCACGCCTGGCACTTGGCCCAGGCACGTAAGCGCCGACTTGCCCGCGCCATTCTCACCCGTCTCATCTCGCCTCCACCGGCCCAGGTCCACCGCCGTCAGCTACCTGCGCCCATCGCCGAGGCTCCGCCGCCGGACCACCTGCGCGGCATTGGCGCGTCCATCATGGCGCGCCTTGGCTGGCAGCCCGGCTCAGGGCTCGGTCGACAAAACAACGGACGCGTTGACGTCGTAACTCCTGTAGTTCGCCCTCCGGGACTTGGCCTCGGTGCAAGCTCCCGGGCATCGTCGCGATCGAGTCACGGTGGCGCTGTACGAGCCCAAGTGCGGACCCGACTCGGCCTACCGCAAGCCAAGCCGCAGTCTGTTGCGTTTACCACTCCAGCCGCTTACTGCCAGTTGAACACGTCGCCCGACGACGCGCCCGACGACGCGCCTGGCGACGACGGCCAAGCGCCCGTCTGAGGCTGCGACGTTGACGGAAACGCCAGCAGGTCCGGCGCCGTAGGCGTTCCCGTCGGAGTTGTGGGCCACGGCGCGGCCGACGAGTTTCGCCTTGGCGTCGCGCCGGCCGCCGCGATTGACGCCTGTTCCAGCGCCACCAGCGAGTTGTACGACGCCGGCCGCTTGACCGCTGTTGGACTGGGCGAGCTCGGCCATGCCCCGCCCGATGCCGACCGCCGGTGCCCGCTCGTCTTGGCCACTGGCAACGGAAAGCCCAACACCGAGCCCACGGTCGAGCCCTCACTGGGCGGCTCGCTGCCAAACGCCGAACCAAATACGGCATCGAGGTGGCTGGTCGGCGTTGCAGGTTTGCCCACGCCCGATCCGCTCAACGATTCGTCGCCAAACATGCCGTACCCTCCTTCGACAGCCAGCTCTAACCCTCCCATGTCGCCCGAGTCGTCAAACTCGTCGTCCGACGAGTCCGGATCAAAAGCAAAGATGCGTGAGAGTAGGCTCGAGACCCGCGAGCCGCTCGCCACGGCCGCTCCGACGTCAGCAGGAAGCTCGAGCAGGCGCTCCACAGATGGCAGAAACCGAGCCTGCCCGACTCCGCCCACCAGCGCGCCCACCAGCGCGTCGTACTGCGCCTCCGACCGCGCAACCACCGCCGCCGAAATTCCTGCCGCTCCCGCAATCCTGTCCAGAATCGTCCGCATCGCCTGAAGGAGGAGAAAAAGCTCCTCGACCAACGGCACAAGCGCTCCTTGCAGCGTCTCGGTTACTGGTGACGTCTGCAGCGCAAAGACCGCACTCATCACCCCGCTGCACATGGTGCCCAGTCGTGCCAGCTCGCCCACGTGCGAGCACGAGAACACATTCGTACCTCCGGTCGGCACCTCCCCGCCGCGCCCCGCAATGTCGTCCAAGTACGTGTCAAGCCGATAGTTGGCCGGAACCGCCGCCCGCTTGGCACACGCCCGCAGCTTGGCACTGAGAAAGTCAATGTAGCTCCCAACCATCCCCGCCCCGCCCCCAGAGCCCAGAGCCCGCTTGAGCTCTGAGAGCCCCGCATGAACCCGACTCTTGCTCGCCTCGGCCACAAAGCCACTCGCTCCGCTCAGCAAGACGTGATGAAGGAGAACAAGCGCGTTGGCCGCGCTACCACTCCCGCCACGCACCTCGGGCAGTGTTGCGAGCGCGCCCAGCAGCTCGCCCGCAAACGCCCCGCCCCGCCGCTCAGCCTCAACGCATGCGCTCCGCACAATCCGCGGCTCCGGACCGGGCGCTCCCTGAGCCCCATATTGTGCCGCCGCACGAACCATCCGCGCTCCCGCGGGCTCGGCTGCCGAGTCGACGCCGGCCACACCGGCGCGCGCAGCGCCCGAAAACACGTCCGAGTCGGCCCGGACAAGCAGCGGAGGCGGTGCTGCCACTCCTTCTGCCGCACCTCCTCCAGCAACTCCTCCAAAGTCCCACCCATCCAGCAATCCGCCGCTGGGCTTGGCAGCCGACACACTAGCCGTTGGAGCTTCAGCTGCCGGGCTCGGCTCAAACGCTGATCCCGCCGGTGCCCCAAACGCAGCCTCGAAGTTGTCAAATGTCGCCGCAAAGCCCGTCGTCACAGGAGGCGTAGCCTGACTCTCGGTTCCGGTCTCGGTTACGGGCCAGGCAGCAGCAGCCCATGCCGGCGATGTCGCTCCGGCCGGCCCTGCCGCTCCCGGTGACGGCACGGCGCCAGTGCCTGGCCAGGCTGCTGAGGCCGCGCCGGGCGCCCCAAACGTCATCCCCGCGTTGAGCATCCCGTTTTCGCCTGAGAGCTGCGGCACGACCACGCTTGGGTTCTTACCACCTCCACCTCTTGGCGATGGCGGCTGGGGCGGGCAGACTCGCGACCGCGACGCAGGCCGCTCACGCTCTGGTGCCGGCGAGCCAGGGGCACGGCCACCGGTTGACGAGCCTACAAGCTCAAAGATGCTCGACCGAGGCGGAGGACCGCCGGACTTGCCCGAACCACTCGACTCACCGTTGCTACCGCGAGATGACGACCCTCGCGAAAAGTCATCCTCGGGCGGGGGCGGACGCGGAAGAACCCGCTCCAGTGGCGCAGATCGCCCCAAAAGTGCGCAGACCGCGTCGAGGACATCAAACACGTCCGGCCGCTCGTACGGATTGGGCACGAGAATGAACTCAATAAGATTGTGCAGTCGCACAGAGTACGGTGACCGCTTCGGGATCTTGTACGAGTTGTTGAGAATCGCCAGCCGCGAGTCCTCAAACGGCGACTCGAAGAACGCAATCTTATACAGCGAGACGCCGAGCGCCCACACATCCACCTGCGTGTCGATTCGCTGCCCACGGTAGAGGTCGAGCATCTCTGGCGCCCGGTACGCCAGCGTCGTTACCGCGTTGAACTCATCCTCGGCGGCATTACGCTCCCGTGCAGTCCGCGGCGTCACCACTCGGGTTGTCGCCGATCCAAAGTCACAAAGCTTCCACTTGGTGTCGTCGCCCAGAAGCAGGTTTTCAACCTTGAGATCGCGATGGATAAGCGGCGGATCCAGTGAGTGCAGAACTGCTACGGCAGTCACCATCTGCGCAAAGATCTCCAACACCTGCGTCTCCTCAAACGGGGCACCGCGCCGCCGGTTCATCTCGGACACCAGGTGGCCCGACGAGCAGTACTCCATCAAAATGAGAAACTGGGCGTCGCGGCCGTTAGGATGAACTTCCTGCGTCGAGCCTAGGTACCGCACAATATTCTTGTGCCGCGGCAGCGACGCCATCAGCTCGATCTCGCGCCGGATGTTCGCAGCTTCTTCGCGGCTGCCGGCTGTCAGCTTCTTCAGCGCATACTCTCGCCCGCTCTGTGTCTCGCGGACAAGCACAACCTCCCCAAAGCCACCTACCCCCATAAGCCAAACCAGCGCGCTTACTGCATGAGTCTCTCCGTACACCTGTAACCTCTACCCTTTGCCCTCGGGCTGCCTCGTTGCCCTCGGAGAACCGCTCTCACCAGCGAACACCAACAGCGGGTGCGTGGCACCACCCCTCCTGCATGCCCGCCCCGTCGCCAGCCTCGTTTGCCCCACAAACACCCCTTACTTACCCTTAGCAATGTGCTCGACTTCCTCAACCTGCCTGCGCCCAATCTGGTACACAGGCGAGGTACCCAGCTTGCGCAGGCGCGACTTGAGGAAATTCATGTTCTTGCCACCCGGGTGCCAACCAACGTGCTTGACGGCCAAGGAAAGAGACGGATGTGCCATGTCACCATCATCGCCACGCCACCACCCGATCGTTTTATGCCACGCTGCACACATGCAGGGGGAAGGAAGATACTTGACAAGAAACTCTCACGGGATCTTGCCCTCGCGCCGCAACATGTCGATGCGGAACTGCGACATGCCCGTGGTGTCGATCGGCGGCTCGACGCCCTCGCGCTCGGCCTCAATCTCGGCCTTTTGCTGGATGAGGATCTGATGATGCATACGCTTGAGCACTTCGTCCTTGGCGGCCTCAATCTCCATGTGGTTTGCCAACGCGGTGGCAACCGCGGGCGACGGTGCGACCTCGGGCTCACGCTCCTTGACCGCTCCAACGAGTGCGTACGGGTCGCGCTCAACAACAGAGCTGAGCATCCGCTTCTTCTCGTCCCGTCCCGCGTCATCAGACATGGCCAGCGCCACGGGCGCGGAGCTGGCTTCGTCAACCTCTTCCTTGCCCTTGCCCTTGCCCTTGCCATTGGCTGCATCGCCATGGTCCTTGGCCTTGACTGTCACCTTGGCCGGTCGCCCGTCAGCCTCGGCTGGTGCAACACCCATGTAGCTGGCCACTGCGGCGTCGTCAGTGACGTCGATGCCCTCGGCCTCAGCCATCGCCTCCAGAGCTTCCAGCTCCTCCATCCGCTTGCGCATCGCCGAGTAGCTACTGCTTGTCGAGCCAATCGCTGGCGCCGGCTCGCCCGTCGACGACGGCGCGGCAGGCACCGACAACCCGGTTGCATCCTTGTCTTCCTCCAGCGGCTCGCGAATCTCGAACACTCCAGCGCCACGCTCGAGAACCATCGGCTCAGTCACATCCAGCGGCGCAGTCAACGCAGCATCGACTGCATCCTGCGACATCCCCAGTGCCGCCAGCATGTCCCGCGTCCGCTTCTCGCTGCTCATCGTCTCGGGCACAGCGCTCCCCGCTCCGCTTGCCGCGCTCGACGCCGGCTTGTCTGCAGAGTCAGCTTTCGGCTTCAAAGCTTGTCCGGGCTTGGCAACCGGTTCGGACGCCGGCTTGGCAATCGTATTGGCGACCATCGTCCGCTCCGCTACCAGTGCCGCGCCGAGACCCGCACCCAGGGCGTCCAGACGCCGCTCAATCATTCCACGAGCATGTGCCGCCGACACCTCGACCACTGTCTCGTCCCCCAGTGAAACAAGGACCTCGTTTGTTCGCACCAGGGTGCCGGGGACCAGAACCATACCCGTGGCGTCGAGCGGCACCATGATGCTGTGCCGGATCTTCCGAGGCGCCTCACCCAGCACCGCGTGCGTCGCCCGCAGCTCCTCCACGTCAGTTGTCATAAGAGACGACATGGCTGTGCTCTGTTATGTCCCTGTCTTGGCCTCCGCTTGTAATCTGTGGCTCGACTTGCTTCTTAGTCGTGTGTTGCTTGCAAAGCCCTGTTCCACACACAGGAAGCTTGATCAGCGCTCACACGAACACCAACAGCGACGCGATTGTCACACAATCTCTCGTCAACACGTTGTCCACCATCTCAAGTACGGAAATCATTCCGTATTCCATCAAACCATTCCACACACAAGATCAACCACCCCCCTCCTTCTCTTCTCCAAACCCAGTGATCCTTTAGACGCTCCCTCCCCCCTGCTTGGCCTCTTTTCATCGATCAATTCTCTCGCCTTTCACGACTTCGTTCCTTTGCCTTCCACCGCCCACCCCCACCACGACTGGGACCACTAGGCACCACACTCCGCTCTTCAACCTTCCACTTACAATCATGGACATGTTCGACATGTTCGACCTGTTTGGGGACGACAAGCCCAAGGGAGGCTCTTCCAGCAAGGCGAGCGGGCCAGCGCCGCCCCGCCTCGTGGCGACGCCGGCCTTGTCGGTCTGCTGAACCAGGGCACGACGTGCTACCTCAACTCGCTTGTCCAGGCCATTTTCCACACACCAGAGTTCCGTTCTGCGGTCTACTCACTCGGGTTTGATGAGTTAGGCGCCGACGCCGACGTGCTGGCCGGGTTTGAGGCCGAGGCTTCGGGTGCGGTGCCTGACGTTGCCGGCTCTGCCGAAGAAAGCGCCGAGGACAAGCTCGCGAAGCACGCCGCCAACATCGAGACACTCATTGGCTTTGGGTTTGAGCGCGCTGTTGTCGAGTACGGTGTCCTGCATGCGCCAAACGCAGGATCAGTCGAGCAGCTCCTTGACTACATCTCATCGGAAGAGGTGCAAGCGGCGGCAATGGCGGCAGCTGCGGCTTCTGCGGAAAACGATGATGGCGACAACGGGAGCAAGAAGAAGAAGAAGGTGCGGAAGATCCCGCTGCAGCTGCAGCGGCTCTTTGCACACCTACAGCTATCAGACGAGCAGGCCGTCTCGACCTCGCTTCTGACCGAGTCGTTTGGCTGGGGTGGGTCGTCGGTTGTCATCCAGCATGACGTCCAGGAGCTCAATCGGGTTCTCTTCTCCGCCATCCAGTCTCACCTGCGCAAGACCTCGCAAGAAGACCTCATCCCCTCGCTCTATCAGGGGCGAACCGTTGATGTTCTCCAGTGCATGGAGTGCGGAACCGCGCGCGAACGCGAGGAGGTTTTTCTCGACGTCTCTGTCATTGTCCAGCACTGTGCCACCCTAGAGGATTCTCTCACCTGCTTTGCTGGTTTTGAGGAGATGGATGTCCCGCTCTCGTGCGAGACGTGCGGAAAGCGAACGCCGACCATGCACTCGACTGCCTTTCGTGCTATCCCGCCCATTCTCACCATTTCGCTCAATCGCTTCACCTGGAAGGGTGGTAAGCGGGTCAAGCTCAACTCACGATCTGCCTTTCCTCTTGTCCTCGACATGGCGCCATACATGGACAACGATGCTGCTCGCTCTTCGTTGCGCAAGCGCCACGAGAAGTTGGAGGCCCGTCGTGCGGAGATGCGGGCCAAGGAGGAGGCTCGTGCTGCTAAGGATGCTGCAGCTAAGAGCGGCAAGAGCAAGGGCAAGGGCAAGGGCAAGGGCAAGGGCAAGGGCAAGGACAAGGGCAAGGGCCAAGGTCAAGGCAACGGCAAAGACAAGGGTCAAGATCAGGGCAAAGACAAGAGCAAGGAACAGACACTGAGCCCGGCTCCCGTCCAGGCTCCTAGCCAGGCTCCTTGCCAGGCTCCTAGCCAGGCTCCTAGCCAGGCTCCCAGCCAGGCTTTGCAGACCTCGGACCACAATCCGGACAGCGATGGTTCTCCCATTGTTGATGTTGTTGAGCCTACACCGGGCTCCTGCGCTCCTCGTCCGGTATCGGCCTCTACTCTTAAGGGAAAAGAGCCAGAGAACGCTTCCGCTTCCAAGCCCGACTCAGCCCCTCCCGCTCCCAAGCGCGTTAAGGACCACCCGCTGCCGAAGCTCTACTCTTCGTCCAAGATCAACATGGAGTCCGAGCATCTCTACGACCTCTTTGCTGTTGTCATCCACATCGGCGGCGCGTATGGCGGTCACTACCACGCCTACATCCGCGACTTTCTCGACGACGGTGACTATCCGTTCACCAAGGCAGAGAATTTGTCCCCCTCAATGATTGCCGAGCTCGAGGCCTGCGGACAGTGGTACGACTTTAACGATGCCGACGTCTCCGCCATTCATCCGCGCGAGATTGGGACCCAGTATGGTGGTCAGAAGCGGAAGGAGTCGGCGTATATGCTTCTCTACCGCTCGCGCAGCCAGGTCATCGACACCGCTGCACTCACGCTTCAGCCTCATGGGCACTGGCGCGAGCTCATTGCTGCCAACAACGCCGCCCGCGTCATTGCCCGCAAGGCCTACGAGCACGCTCAAAACCAGATCGACATTACTGTCTACACCCCGCATTTGTTGTCCATTGCCGATGACGGCTCTATCTGCAACGCCAGCCTCCAGGCAAGCCTCGCCGCCCGTCGTGACCTGGCTGCCCAGCTCACCGCGCTCGAAAAGGCCGAGAGCGAAGCTACGTTCTTTGCCGGCTTTGACATGTTTGATGGCGAGTCGGACGAAGGCAGCGACGGCGATGACGCCGGCTCGCTTGTTGAGGACACTGCCATGACTGTCAAGGATTCGATTCGGGTCCAGCTGGCCGAGCTTGATGCTGTCATCAACAAGGCAAACGAGGGCAAGATCAAGCTCACCTTTGATCGCACCTTGTCGCTCGCGAGTTTCAAAGATGCGCTTGCTGAGGCGCTTGGTCTCTCGCGCGCCGAGCTGGACTCTACCCATCCGCGTCTTGACATTGTCCAGGTTGTGGATGCCATGTTCAAGCTGGTCAAGGTTGTTGAGGCTGATGAGGGTGAGTTGTCACCGTCACTCTGTGATGTCGGCATTGATGGCCCAGTCGAGCTCTTGGCGTGGACAGGGACCGAAGTCAACGGTGTGGCATACTCGGGCTCGTTGCCAGATGTCAAGCGGGTGCGCGATCTGACCTTTGACGTCACCTACTTTGTGGCTGGTGAGCCGATGACCAAGTCAACCTTTTCGGTGACTATCAGCTCGGATCAGACCGTCAGCGCGCTCAAGGCGCTTGTTGCTGGTTCGACCACGCTTGCAGCCAACGACCTCTTGCTCTGCAAGTACGACGCCGTCGGCATCCGTCCACTCACCAACCCGGGCCGGCTTGTCGACGACGAGCTCAGTGGCGTGAAGAAGCTGGCCGCCGAAGCCTTGGTTGGTCCGGTCTACCGGCCTGACTCACTGGCCATCGAAGAATACGAGCTGCTCTCTTCGCAGCTTACTCTGGCCATCTGGGACGGGGTCTCCGGACCGTCGGCGGCCTCGGCCGAGCCTGATGAGCGCATCACGTGGCCCATCACGCTCTCCCACCACCTCACGGTTGGTAGTCTCCTCGACCGTCTTGCTGCCGAGCTCGTCGAGCGCGGGACGACCGCGGCCGAAGGCGGATGTGGTGTCGACCTCTCGTCGCTCACGGGAGCAAAGCTCCAGATTCGCAAGGTGGTGAGCGGAGCGTTCCCCGGCCCGGTTGTTCGCAAAACTAAGGCAACACTGCTGGACGTCGGAATCGAGTCTGGCCAAACGCTGCTTGTTGAGCCCGCGACTGAAGACCGCGATGACATTGCGTTGCAGTTTGTCGTCCGCAAAGCCCGCAGTCGAGAGGCCATCTCATCCTCTGAGACTGTCTACACCGTCGTTGTGCCAGCAACAGCCAAGATCTCTGCAGTCAAGTCGCGAATGGCGGCGCTGGCAGGCGTCTCGCCGAAGGGCTACCGGTTGCATAAGACGAACGTCAGGCGCGAGGTGACTCGCAGCGGACAGCTGAACCAGAATCTGGGACTCGTCGACGCGCTCTCGCTGGAGCCAAACGACTTGGTCGTTCTGGAGAAGGGCAAGGAGGCGAAGAAGGAGACTCAGATCTCGATCTCACTCGTCAACTTTACCGGCCTCCCGTCTGGAGCGCCGCCAGTTGTCGTTGCCGGCGATGCATCCAAGAGCGACGGTGACGACGACAACGACGCTTCCTCCGCGACGCCGGAAGAGCCACCGACGTGCGAGCTCGGGCTCTTTTCGCCAGCATACTACCTGCAGAGAAATAGGTTCGACACCCGTGGCCACTCGCTGTTTGAAGAGATGGGCGAGGTGGTGCTCTCGTCGCGGTCGACACTGCTCCAGCTCAAGGCTGCAGCGGTGCCGGACGTGGATCCGAACCAAGTGCTCGTTTCTCACAGGCAAGCCTGCAAGTCGGCAACAACAAGCAGGTCTCCAAGCTAAGCAACAGCTGCCTCTCAGTTCATGTTGTCGACGCACCGTTGGTGGTCACCAAGGCGTCAACGCTGATCTACATCTACAAGGTGGCGGATGTTGCGGCGCCGTTTGAAGCCGTCGGTCCGGTGGTGGTGGCCAAGGATTCGTCGTCCAAGACTGTGACCGCAGCTGCGCTTGCGGCAGCCATCGAGACTGCCTACCCAAGTATCACTGCCAGTGCGGCGTCGGCCCGGCTGGTCAAGTACCACCACCGGAGCAACAGCTGGACGCCGCTCCCTCCAACGGTCCACCACGCCGCAGCGCATCAGACGGTTGTCGCCGCTGCTCGGGCCGAGGACGCCGGCGAGGAGGCTCCAGCCTCGGTCATTGACGCCGACGAGCGTGGGCTCGCTGACTGCATCCTTCGAGCGCCGTACGTAGTTCGGCACGGCGACGTGGTGGTGGTGGTGCCCGGGTGCGATGATGATGTCGAGGCGTTTGTGGCTTCTCGCACAGGCGACCTCTCTGCGCATCGGCAGCCCAAGCCCAAGCCGCGTAGTCGCGGCGGCGACAATGGGCCGGTCTCGTCAACCCGCAAGGCTTCAGCCCGTATGCGGTATGTGGAGCACGCGCTCACCATCGCCGAGTTTGACGTCGACTCGTCGTCGTCCTCGGGCGACGAGTAAAATGTCCAGTAACCGTCACCTGACGCCGTTGCCGGGACATGCGGCTGCGAGCAGCGGAGGCACGGGCGCAGCGGGCAAGCCTGGGACTGGATCCAAGGACAGGATGCCCGACGAGCAGCAGTGATGACGAGGACGAGCTTTTGCGCCGCAGACGCCAGCATGCAGTGTACGGCCAGTCATCGGCAGTGGTGGCGTTGGCAACCGGGCTGGCCACCCCGGCGCCCGGCAGCGAGCTCCGCACTCAAAGTCGCCGGCCCGGCCAGGTGGGCTACGGCGCGTGGCGCGTCGACGAACCAGAAGCTCACGCCGCAGTTGTCGGCCGTGGCTGCTTTAGCCGCGAGGCTGAGGCTATGGTCCGCAACGGCTGGGTCATGGTCGAGCCTGGCGCGCCGGCGTGGCAGCCGCACCCGGACACGGGCGGGCACGCGGCGGTTCTCGTTGCCCGCTCGGCTTCGCGTGGCGGCGAGGCCGCATCGGACTCGGGGCGATCGGCCACGTCAGCAACGACAACGACCGCCGACCACTGAGCTTTTGAGCGGGTGGAGATGTTTAGATCATTTGCCTACCTACTAGATCATGAGCGGCCCGCGCGAGGCAGCAGACTTGAAGCGGTTGCGAAACGGAGCACTGGAGCGGGCCTTGGGCTTGTTGAGCGCATCAGCAGTAAAGTTGGCTTTGGCCTCAGTGACGTAGATCTCGCTCGGCGGTGGGTCGTTGGGCTCACGAACAAGGGCGCGGCCGGCCATGCCCGGCTGGTCGTACCAGGCACGGCGGGAACCGCGCTCCTTGTGGGTGCGAGCAGTAACCTCAGATGGCGCACCGTGGGCAGTGGCCGGGCGCGGCGAGTGCGAGACTGGATCTGGGACCGCGGAAGCCATGATCTGGTAGGTGGAACGGTAGTCGGTTGGCTCGTCGACGACGTACCGCTTGAGCGGCTGGTGGCGGTACGCCACGCCAGAGTATTCGACCATTTCGGAAGGGGTGTAGGTGCGGAACTCGGAGGCGTACTGCGACGGGCCAGTCTTTTCGAGCTCAACGAGGTAGCGGTCCATCGGCCCGGGTGGGTAGCCAAAGGCGTTGAGCTCCTGTGGTGAGCGCGGCCTGGGTGCTGCCGCCTGTGCTGTTTGCGGGCGTGCCGGCGGCGCCTGGCGTGCGGCCTGCTCCTCGGCTTGAGCTGCCTGCCTGCGTGCTGCAGCGGCCTGCTCCTCTTGCAGCCGAGCAACAAGATCAGACGACGAAGATGAAGGCTGTGAGTGCAGTGCGGCAGCCACCGAGTAGCCGTGCGACGACGCGGCGCGGGAGTTGTACCCGGCAGTCGAGTCGTCGACGGTGCGGGATGGCGTCTCCATACCTGCGTCCCAGTAGGCCTGGGCGTTGTGTGCCTCGGTGGCGTACGGGGCAGTAGCGTGCGGCGGCGAGCCGGGCGGGGCGCGATCGTGGCCAGCGTAGTGGCGCATGCCGCGGGTGTGTGTTCGAGCCCGGCGAGCAGCGTCAAGCTCGGCAGCCTGCGCGGCGCGGGCAGCTGCGTCGGGTCGCGAGTTGGGTGCCCACACCAACGGGTTGTGGTCTGCGTGCCAAAGATCTGCATTGGGCGCGTCAGCGGCGGTCATCCTGCGCTCGGCGTCGAGCGCAGAGCGGTGGCCAAAGCCGTAGTCCACCTCCGGCATGGCTTGGCGCGCAGTGGTATCTCTGTCACTGACATACGCCACGTCGTACGGCGCGGTAAATCCGGGCTCAGTGGAGGCATATGGTGAGGTGAGATATGCCGGGCGGTCATCGCCGGGCACATGACGCCGCTCGCGGGTCCTCCGCGCTTGTCTGTTGGCAGTCTCGAGGCAGTCCAGCTGCGGATCGTAGTCGCGCGCGCCAGCCGGGCGCCAGACTAGCGGGTTGCCCGACGATGCGTGCGCGTCTCGGACGGCAACGGTGCGTGGCGGTGGCGTGGCCGCGCGGTTGGCCGCCGCCCGGGGCGCGGGAGCGGCAGTAGCAGCATAGTAGTCGTTGTGCTGGCCGTAGTCGTAGTCGTTGTCGTTGTGCTGACTGTAGCTCGTGCTGTATCCAGCAGCAGGGCCAGGGGCCGGGGTGGGCGCCACACCACGGTCTGCGTCCCACCGTTGCGGCGAGTAGGCTGCGTCGGTGGCAAAGGGGGCCTGGGCGGACTGTGATGGGCAGAGGGTGGGGAGGGGGGGGGGGAAGAGGACGTGAGTCGTGGTGGGGTGGGGTCGGGGGCCGGGGGCGGAAGGGGGAAGTGGGAGGGCGTACAGCCATGGTGTGTGGGTGTGGGGTGGGTGGCTGTGGCTAGAGGGAGTGAAGCCAAAGGGGGTTGTGGTGGTGGGGTGTGGGTGATGCTGTGAGTGGGGTACCGGGGCCTGGGCAGGGGTGAGGCTATGGGGTGTGGGCATGCTGGCGCGCTGCAGGTTGGGGGGGCGCCGGCGTGGCGGCGGGGGTGGTGGGGCGACGGCAGGGCGCTTTGGCAAGAGGCGCCTTTTCGACTGATGATGCCTTTGTCGGAAAGATGGTAATTGGAGGGGGGGCGACGGTGGGTCTCGCCTCTACTACGCCTGGTCTTCCAGGACAGCGTTAACAGCGCGCTCGTAGAGCTGAGCGTTGGACGACTTGAGCGAGTCGATCTCGGCCTGAAGGGCGTCGATGAGGGCAGATTGGTCGTTGGTGATGACTGCGGCCTTGTCGGTCAAGGCGCGTGGGATGGAAAAGAGGGAGGGGGTAAGCGAGGGTGCGGACGGGGCGACTGGAAGAGCCATGACGCCAGTGGCACCGAGCGACTGTGAAGCCGAGGCGGCAGCGGCCGAGGCGCCAGCGCCAAGCGTCCGCTTGAACGGGGCCAGCGGGAGGAGGCGCGAGGCGTCCGAGGGTGCTAGCGCGTCTGCGGCCGGCGGCAGAGCCGAGACTGAGAGCGCGAGGTCGCGCAGATGCGGCGGGCGCATGATGACGCGGAGGTTTGTGACCGGGCCCATGTGCTGGGTGTACGAGCGGATCTGCTGGCGGGTCGCCGCATCCCACACCAGGATCTCGCCGTCAGCGGCACCGGAGACCAGAGTGTGGCCATCGAGGGAAAAGGCCAGGGCAGTGACCTCAGCCGAGTGGCCGGCCATGGTGTGGACAGCTGACGCGTCGAGGTCGAGGAGGACGGCGGCATCGGGCGCCAGCGGCAGCCAGTACACATGCCCATTGGAGCCGCCAACCGCAACCGCGCTTTCGCATGGGTGCAGCGCTACGGCGTTGAGTGCGGTGGGGAGGAGGATCGACGCCGCGGCCTTGCCCGTCAGCATGTCCCACACCTTAAGTGTGCGATCGGCCGAGACCGAGACCAGGCGCGCGGCGCGGCCGCCGAGGCCCAGCGCCACGTCGGCGACACCGAGAGAGTGGAGGGTGAGGAGGAAGATCGGCGCAGGCGGCGCGGCGTCGTGGCTCCGCGGCGCGAGCAAGTCGGGCCAGTCCCACACCGCGATGGCGCCGTCGTCACCGGCCGAGATCAGGACCGAGCCGTCGTCAGCAAGGACGAGGGCTGTCACGGCCTTGTAGTGTGCCTCGACCGACGCCAGGAGAGTACCTGTCGCCGTGTCCCATGCCATTAGCGTTCCGGTCGCCAGACCGGCCACAAGATGCGAGCCGCGGGCGTCAGCCGCCAGCGCTGAGGCCATGGCCGGGAGCACCGACTTGGTCCCCACCTGCTCGCGGGTCCACGAGTACGCATGCAGCATCGGCTTGGTCGCCAGCGACGCCACGGCATAGTGACCGCGGATAAGGGCCAGGCCGCCGCTCGCCACCGGCGCGTGCTTGAAGGCCAGCACTCGGGCGCCCGAGCCCAGCTCCCAGGCATGCATGGTCGGCGCGTCTGCCCGCGACGACTCTTCTGTCGAGACCACGATCTGGTCCATGGTGGGTAGGGGGTAGGGGTAGGGCTAGGGGTAGGGCGGAGGAGGTGGAGTGGGGTGGAGAAGTGGTTGTGGGTGTGGCTGGAGTGGCAGCCGTCTCTGACTCCCTGGTGTGGTTGCTGTCTGTCCCCGCCGTGTGATGGATGGATGGCATCTTCCTGCCGACTGCCGATTGGGTCTGCCGCCGATTGCGCCTGCCGCCCACCGATTGCGCCTCCCGCTCACCGTTTGCGCCTGCCGACTGCCGCCGATTGCGCCCCTCGCCTACCGATTGGGCTGCCGCCGATTGCGCCCCTCGCCTACCGTTTGCGCCTGCCGACTACCGCCGATTGCGCCTGCCGCCTACCGATTGCGCCTGTCGACTGCCGCCGTTTGCGCCTGCCGCCTACCGTTTGCGCCTGCCGACTACCGCCGATTGCGCCTGCCGCCTAACGATGCGCCTCCCGCCCACCGCTTGCGCCTGCCGACTACCGCCGATTGCGCCTGCCGCCTACCGATTGCGCCTACCGATTGCGCCTGCCGACTGCCGCCGATTGCGCCTGCCGCCTAACGATGCGCCTCCCGCTCACCGTTTGCCCCTGCCGACTGCCGACACGCACCTCGCTTGCTCTCCCAGCCTTTACCCTTCTCTCTCTCTCTCTCTCTCTCCCCCCCCCCTCCCCCCCTTATTGCTATGGACACCCTCCGCACCTCCTCGCCCTCTCCGGGCGTCATCCACATTGAACTCAACCGCCCAAGGGCCCTCAATGCCATGAACCTGGCCTTCTTTGACGACCTCGCCGCCGTCATGGCAGACGTCGCCAGGGACCGATCCGTCCGTGCTGTCGTTCTCTCTGGCGCAGGCAAGGTGTTCTCAGCTGGCTTGGATCTGAAGGAGGCGGCTGCGGGCGTCTTTACCTCGGGCGGCCGCCGCAGGCGCGATGGCGAGAGCGACGATGACGACGAAGAGGACGACGGTGGCACTTCCGACGTCGCTCGCCATGGCCTCGCCACCCTCCGCGACATCGTCGCGCCGTGGCAGGACGCGTTTACCGCCGTTGCCGAGTGCCGAGTTCCGGTCATCGCTGTTGTCCATGGTGCGTGCGTAGGCGGTGGCGTTGACCTTATCTCGGCCGCCGACATTCGCATCGCCGCCGCCGACGCCTGGATCTCGGTGGCAGAGGTCAAGATCGGCATTGTCGCCGACCTCGGCACGCTGCAGCGTCTTCCGCGCATCATCGGCTCGGCTTCGCTTGTTCGTGAGCTTGCGCTCACCGGCCGCCGCATGGAGGCCGCCGAGGCCCATGCCGCTGGCCTCTTCTCCGCCGTTCACACGACCCGCGACGAGGCCCTCGCCGCCGGTCTCGACATGGCCGCATCCATCGCCGCACTCTCGCCGCTGGTTGTGGCCGGCACCAAGGACGTGCTCAACACGTCTGCCGAGCTCTCGGTGCAGCAAGGCCTCAAGTACGTGGCGACATTCAACGCGCTCGCCACCCAGTCACCCGACGTCGCCGCTTCGGTCATGGGCCATCTCACCAAGTCGGTGCCGGTCTTCTCCAGTCTCTGACGCGCGCCCCGCTCCACTCAGCGGCGCGTTTTGTACGAGGCAATATCGTCGTTGGTGACTCCTGGAGGCAGCCCACCGCCGGCTTCGTGCAAGAGGCTCAAAGGACTCGCTCTCCCGCCGCGCGAGAGATACGTCGCCCACACCAGCGGTTCCGAGCCGCGCAGCGAAACCTGGCGCAGCTCGTCGAGCGTCGCCCACGCTGCGCCCGCAGACTGAAAGTCCGGCACCGTCTTGGGCCGTTGGTTCGGGTCTTCGACCTCGGCCAGAAATACGATCCGCTGCCGGACGTATCGCGGCCTCGGAAAGAACTCCATTCGGAGGATGCCAGTCAGGCGTACGTCGATGCCTGCCTCCTCGCGGGTCTCGCGCACCGCTGCCGCTGCCAGCCCCTCGCCGGGGTCCACCCGTCCGCCTGGCAACCAGAAGCCCTGATCGTCAAACTCTTGCACCACCAGGATGGCCCCGTCGACCGGTCGCACTACCACTACCAGCGCAAACGCGTACAGCAGCCCAGGTTGCGCGTTCTCCTCATGTGGTGGCAAGTGTGGCGGGTAGTGCTTGGTAAAGAGATGCACCGGAAACGGATCGTCCAGCCGCTTCCGAGGGCAGAGCGGGCATCGGCTGCCGCTGACTTCGTTGCGCTCAACCATGTGGAAGAGTGGGACGTGCGCCCAGAGCCCGAGCTCATCAAATCCGTTCACCCCGCAGAAAGGGCACGCAACGCCTTGATCTTCGCTACGCGCTGCTGCATCGCCACCTGCTAGAGTCAGCGCCTCGTCCAGCGCCGTAGCGCTGGCTGTCACCATAGCCGCCCCGCCGCGGCAGAGCGCAAGACGAATCTCTGCCGATTCGCTGCCCTCCTCGCTCCACACCACCCGCAGCCATCCGGGCTCTGTGCGCTTGACATGCACAAGAATCTGCAGCACACTCTGAACACTGGTCTCGCTAGCATCGGCCATCGCCACCACCAGCGCACCTGCAGCGCCTGCATCGGCGGCGGCTGCACAGGCGGCGGCCACAGCCTCGGCCGCTGCGCCGACCGCGCAGCACTCTCCTGCCCATGCCCCATCGATGACCTCTACTGCGCGCTTGACCTTCCCCGCTGCAGCCGACGCGCCCGACTCGCCAACAGCCACAATGCACGCCACAATGTTGCACGTCTTTGTGGCCGACATGGCTACTGACTTGGATGAGTCAGGTGGGGTGGGTGGGGTGAAGACAGCACAGCTTGACTGCTGTAGCTGGACCTGGCACCAGTGCTTTACCTTGACTCGCCCGACAAAGAGATTGCGCGCGACTACGATCGGCGAGAGAAGAGCGAGCGAATGGTGGTACGGTTGCCGCTGGACGCTCCTGCCTCGTCGGTGGTCACGTTGACGGCCTTAAAGTCGTCGGCATCGGTGGTGAGTCCGACCTCGACGCCGTCAAGGAGATGGTTAAGCCGCCGAAGTGCAGCGCGCGTGAGCTTCTTGATTTTGCTCCGGTGTTCGACATCAATCGGCAAGTCGATGGCTTCCGAGAGCGTCTCGACCGAGGTTTCGAGCTCGCCCTGGAGATACTCAAACAGGTTTTTCTCGGGCGAGTCTGGCTTGAGAAAGAATGCATAGGCGTAGGTAAACTGCAGGGTTTTGCGGCAGTAGAGGAGTGCCTCAACAGCGTCAAGCATGTAGCCGAGCTTGACGATCGAGTCGGGATGGGCCTTGCGGAAGGCGGCGATGTTGGCCACGGTCCTGGACCGGAGCTCAAGCTCGAGCTTGTGCGCATCACGATGGGCCTCGAATCGCGAGGTGAAGTGGAGCTGTCGGACGACGCCGATGCGCTTGCTGTTGCGATCGCCGGCGGTCTCGTCGCGGCCGCAGTGTGAGTGAGTCCGCCAGTCGCCGAGGCAGAGCCAGCAGAACTCGTGACCGCATCCGGTGACGCGGGTGCCGTGCCCGCCGCACGACATGTGCATGCAGCCCATGTTCTTTTCGATCGTCACGCCGCATTTGGGGCAGTCCTTGGTGTTGTTGAGAATCCAGGCCTTGTTGACGTTATCCTCGGCGAGGTGCTTGCCCCACTCGCGCATGTGCGCGCACGAGACTGGGACATGGCACTCTTCGTTGCACGAGGGGCAAAAGCGCCAGCCGCACGCACACAGTGCCTCGAGGGCAGACTCAACCTTGACCGCGTTCTCGCAACCGCCGGCCGGGCACCACACCACATTCTTGTTCGACGTCACAAAGTTCTGCAGCAAGAACCGCTGAAACTTGTCAAACACCGCCGCGTCAACGTACTTGGCCACAAACGCCTGATCAGCACGCACTCCGCACTCGCCGGCGGGGCACGGAATGCTGGCCACGTCGTTCTCGGTGATCTTGATCCGCAGGTACGACGACCAGCAGTCGCGACAGAGCGGATGCCCACATGAGAGCGCGGCCAGTTCTGCTGGATCGTCCAGAAAGCAAATGGCACAGGCAGCGTCGGCGCTGGCACTATCGCTAGCACCGGCATCGCCCGTGCCGCTGGCGGCCGCGCCGTTCTCGCCCTCGGACCACCCGATGGCAGCGAGAACCTCGGCCTCGCGGTCGACAAACTCCTCCATCATCCGGCTGGTGTCGTATCCGTAGTGATCCAGTAGGGTACGGGCCAAGAGCTCTGGCAAGCCAAGTACCGACTTGACCAGATCCAGTGCGGCTTGCTGCTCGGCGGCGAGCGAGCCGGGCGTCATGACCACGCCGCCCTTCTCGGCGTCAAGGTGTGCCGAGTCGTCCGAGTCTGACCCGCAGTCGGCAAAGGCAAAGGCCGGGCCCGAGTCGGCCGACATGCCCGAGAGCAGCGGCGAGAAGATGACGCCGTCGGTGACAAAGATGGCCTCGGACTCTGTTGAGATCGGCGCGTCGCTCGCGGTCCCGCTGCCGGCTGCTGTCGGCGCCCACGACACGGTCTGCAGGCTCAGCTTGACGCCCTTGTTGCGGCGCTTGTACAGCGGATCCAACTCCAGCGGCTTCACGACAACACCGCTGAGAGCCTCGTTCACTTGGTCGCTACTCGACCCGTCATCGTCCGAGATGTCCAGCGACGACGAGATCGAGTCGTCCGAGAAGAGAGCGTCGATGTTGCTGCCGGACCCACCGCCATGCACCCCGTCGCCACCACCACCACCAACGCCACTCGTCCTGGCCACCCGCAACTTGCGCCCCCGCCGGTCTCTTGTCTCTACTGGCATCGACAACACCTGAGCCTCGAGCTTCTCGTCTGACCCGGTCCTGTGCCCCACTTTAGCCATCCCGCCTGTTTGGGCGCACGGCGTCGAGTGTGGCCACCTGACCAACTCACTGCACGCTGACCGAAACACACGGACCTACCTTGGACAAAGGCCCCACATCGGCGCCATTGCTTCTGTCTTGGGGTACTTGGACCATCCGATGACGGTGATCTCATGCCATAGAGGCTTGCCAGACACGAAGGACTGTTTCATGGAGTGCTACCCTCCCCCCCATCCCCCCCCCCCCCCCCTCGCCTTCCACTCGCTCTGCTCCAACGACCCCGTGCTAGCAGTGAGCAACATGTTCCCCGGACTGGCTGTGGATGATGACCAGTCTTACCACCAGATCTCGATGAGCAGTTGCAGCCGGACCAGTTGCAGCTTGGCCAGTTGCAACTCGACCAGTTGCAGTCTGACCAGGCACAGCCGGAGCACTTTGTGCCCCATCGATGACGATACGGCAGATGCCCACTCAAGTGAGCTTGCGAATATAACCGTAAGCCAACGGAGTGTGGACACTCATCGCCAGGCACAGGCTTGAGACGGGAGCAGGTGCCAGGAAGAGACATCAGGCGGTACATCGACCAGCCTGTTAACCTCCACACTTACCTCCCCACCATCTTAGTCGGGTAGCCTGCGCTCAGCCATGGCGGCGCAGGCCTCGGCCATCTCGTCTATCCATGTGGCCACGGCGCCGTCGTTTGGCCACCCGCATGCTCCAGCTGACGCATCGTACTCGTACGAGGGTACGTAAAGGGGGGGGGGGAGGGACGAAGGCGGGGGTAGTGGGGAGGGGGGTCACTCATGGATATGGTGGGACCTGTGCGCTGTGCGGACGCTGTGGTAGAGTACTCGGAGTCGTCAGGGGTGGAGAACCTGCTGTCCGGGACGGCGACGGCGGCCAACACGACGACGGTGCCGCAGTCGCAGAAGCAGATTGTCTTTGCCACGCTGGACGATCCCGAGTACTCGGCAATTGCATTTTGGGTCAACGTCTTTATCCTGGTCCTCATTCTGGTCTCTACGGCCGTCTTTTGCGTCTCATCGCTGCCGCAGTACGTTGAGGATACGCCGTCGTCGCTGGTCTGGCTGGAGATTGTGTGTGTCGGCGTCTTCACCATCGAGTACGTGACCAAGCTCCTGACATGCGACAACGTGTGGCAGTTTGTCAAGGGTCCCATGAACATTGTCGATCTTGCTGCCATTCTCCCGTTTTACATCGAGCTTGCGCTCTCGGGCAACAACCTTGGCTCGTTTGCCGTCATCCGCGTCGTCCGCCTCACCCGGGTCTTCCGCCTCTTCAAGCTCTCCAAGTACTCCAAGGGCTTTGGACTAGTGACCCAGGCGCTGATGGCATCGCTGGACGCTCTCGGCCTACTTGTCTTTCTCTTCCTCCTCGCCGTTGTCTTCTTCTCGTCAGGCCTGTACTACGCCGAGCTCTCCGAGTCGACCTACGACGACGCACAGCAGCGCTGGATCCGCTCCGACGGCAAGGTCTCACCGTTCCAGTCGATTCCGGCGTGTTTCTGGTGGTCGGTTGTGACTATGACCACAGTAGGCTACGGCGACCACGTCCCGCTCTCGACCGCCGGCCGGCTGGTCGCGTCGGTGACCATGATCTCGGGTGTACTCCTCATTTCGTTCCCCATCACTGTCATTGGCTCAAACTTTGCCAAGGTGTGGACCCAGGAGAACGATGCGTCGCTCAAGCTACTGCAGCAGGGGTGGCCGAGGGCAAGTCGGCTGAGACGCTTGCCTACCTCGACTCGGAGCAAAAGCAGGTCATCAAGTCGCTTGCCGAGGTTCATGCTGTCCTCGAGGTTCTTCACACCAAGCAACACAACATTAACTTGGTGGTCCGCGCCCTCCAGGCCCGCCTCCACCAGGCTGGCCACCTCACATGAGACATCGCTGTGTGCACGTCTTTGACACTGCTGTCAGCACACACACAGGGAAAATCGTTAACAAACAGAGCTTTCGGGGGACTAGATCAAGCTTGCGGCCCGGCCCGCCAGGGCCCGAGTACACTCGACCACCACCGAGCAGATGTGCCATGTGATGGAACCGGTCCGAGCCAAAGATGAGCTCCGGCGTCGCGTCGGAATCGTCCGAGTTGTGGATGAGAAAGGTCGGCCCGCCAAACGATCCGGCGTCCACCACCCGCTGGGTGTTGGCCGCAAGCGCGTCCTTGATCCCAGACTCGCCCGTCGCCACCAGCAGTGCCTCGATGCGGTCAGGATCATCGACGCCGCCCTCAATCAGCGCGGCGCGAAGTCCCTCGTCCGAGATCATCTCCTTGCCCTCGCCGCCAAAGGTGCGCTTGTACATGGCGAGCGCAGCCGATACAACTTGTGGCTGACTCTGACCGGCTTGTGCTTCCTCGGCCGGCACCACCACCCGCGCCAGGCCGGTCTCCTTCTCCACCCCTCCCGACTCGAGCGCCGCGAGAGCGGTGAGCACCCGCTGGGCCTTGAGCGTGCCAAACATGACCTCGCGGAAGTTGTCGGGCATGATGACCGGCATGCCCATGATATCGCCGCTCCGCCGCACATCTATCTCCATGTACTTGGCCTTGGTCGGCACGTTGGCCGGCGGCGTGTTTTTGGTCGCCATGATGGCCCCGCCCAGAAAGAACGGCGTGTACGCCACGTTGAGCGCCCAAGCCCCGGCGTACCGCCTCACAATCTCCAGACCGAGGTAGGCATACGGCGAGACAACGTCAAAGAAGACCTCCACAGTGCGCGCCTGCATTGCCATCTTCCACACTTGGCTGTTACTAGCACAGTGGCCTCGAGTGCGGTGTGCTCCTTCCCCCTGTCGTCACGCCAGCTCACCATTCAAAGGCAAACACACTGTCACATTGGGCTGTTACTTGCATCATCATACTGGCACGACGTCGGGAGTGTAGCTGCTTCGCGCATCACTTGATGAGCCGGCCAAACTGGTCAAACCGCGCACTGGCGCTGCTGCTGCCGAGCGATTGCAGCGGGTCCGAGCGAAGGACGCCGGTGGTCGGTGCAGGACCGGGAGCCGGTCGGGCCGGAATCCGGGACTTGCCAGACATGGTCGGGACTGGCAGCGCAGACGCGGCGACCACTCGCCGCTTCTTCTTGACCCTCTTGCGCTGGCCTGTCCGGGATCCACTCGTCTGGCTTCCTGCGGCACTGTGGGCTGACTCGGTTGCCTGGGGAGGGGCCGGCGCCGATCCAGGCGCCGAAGAAGGGCGAGCAGCTCTCCGCGCGGCCATTTGCGCAGGCGTCTTGGCGACCTTGGACATGTTGACAGGGAGCCCAAAAGCGCGAGCGGCGTCTAGAGCTGGATCGCGCTTGCCACCGGCCTTGGTGGCCGCCAGGCGCGACGTGGTTCGCCGCTCGGCACGCCGCCCGCTCCTGGCCGTCGAAGTCTTGATCGTCGTCTGCAGGTCCTGGGTCGTCAGCACCGCGGACGATGCGCTCGACTCGGACGAGAGTGAGGTCGAGGCCGAGACTGCAGCTGTAGCAACCTGGCCGCGTTGCGCCGCCGTGCTCGTACCCATATGCAAGCTCCGGCCCGACGACAGCGCGTCTTCCAGTCGGTGGATCTCGTCGGTGGCACTCTCGAGGGCTCGCACAAGCTGGCTGCGGATCTTGGGAAGCTTGGATGAGAACTGGACGCCCATGATGGCGTCAGCGGTCTCCTCGAGCGTGGTATCGACGGCCTCTAGAGTGGCCAACACCGTCTCCTGCGCGGCCTTGATCTGGGCCTCCTTCTCCAGCAGCAGGAACAGGTGCTGCTTGGTAACACCGGCGGCAGCGTCAGAACCTGCCTCCTTGGGCGAGGAAGGCGCACGGGCCTTAGCCAGTGCAGCCTGCAGTTGCGCAACTTGGGCGCGGGTCTGCTTCTCCCGCTTGGTCACCGTCTCCAGCTCATGCACTTTGGCCTGCAGTGCGCCCTGAACCTGCTCGCAAAAGCCGACAAACTTGCGCTTGGTGGCCAGCAGCTCAAGCTCGGACTGCTGCTTGGCGCGTAGGAGAAGCTCGATCTTGGCGGCAGGAGACATGGTCTCGCCCTCGTCCCCATGCTCGCTGTCAGCGCTCGAGTCTGTGGTCTCAACCGGGACCGCCTCGAGCCACGCCTGGTACTCGGCGAGCTCGGCAGCCCGAGCCGATAGGGCGTCAGCACCGGCCTCGAGCGTCTCCAGCCGGCGCTGGAGGTAGGCGTTCTCCTCACGAAGAACGGCCGCCTCCTGCACAGCCGCCTCTTCGCGCTTGGACGTCATCGGTCCGCTTGTGCGGATCTGGGCAATGGCCGTGTTGATGACCACGTTGAGTTTGGCACGCTCCTCGCGTTCACGATGCAGCAAGTTGCGCGACTGGGCAAGCTTTTCGCGGACACCAAGCGAGAGTCGCTCTGACGCCTCCAGTTGCGAGTACAGCCGCGAAAGCTGCTCCGACGGAATCAGCTCCATGCCGTGCGGGATGGCGGTTTGTGAGAAGCATGCGCCGCCTGGGCCACCGGCAGCCGGACCAGAGTGCTCGGCAGACGGAGGGAGGCGACCTTCCTGCAGTGCACGCATCCGTGCAAGCTCGGCCTTGTATCGCTGGAGCTGAACAGCAGGATTCTCCGACTCGTTGGCGCACACGGTGAGCTTGATCTTCTTGGAGCGCTCCATAAACTTGAGGGTCTGGACTGACTCTTCGACCGAGTCAACTGACGGCGAGACGGTGGCAATGAACGCAGTCCGGGTATTCCCACCAAGCGAGTCCTGCAGCAGGCGGGTGAGCTTCGAGTCGCGGTAGGGGATGTGGGTCCGGCCCCTTTGCGAAAGTGCGTTGACACAGTTGCCCAGCGCTGAGAGCGACTGGTTGATGTTGCGCAGCTCTTTGAGCTCGGTGGCGTCGGCAACATATGTGTGCTGGCCAACATCCCACTTTCTGAACCGGCCAGATCAACAAGGTTGAGCTTGCCGCGTAGGATCTTGCCAGTCTCGTGGACGACGGTCTCAACAAAAACCTGGAAAATGGTGTGTGAGCGCGAGGAGAGCTGGTTGAGGGCGGTCGAGGCGACAGCACGTCGGCGAAGGCCTTGCTGCATGAGATTGAATACCTGGCGTGGCGACGAAACCTTGATCTCGCGCGCGCCGTGCGCGTACACTCCGCGCTCCTTGTCCTCCATGATGCTAAGGTCGCGCTTGGTCTTGGCGCCGTACTGCAGCAGGTCGTACAGCTTCTCGTTGTAAATTTCCAGATACGAGCAGTACATCGAGATGGCGGCGTCGCCCGACTCGCCAGCGCGGTTGGCAGCCGCGAACAGGGTCTGGACTGCCCGGGGAATGAGCCCAGCCCCGCCGTCGTCAGCCGGCGCGGCCTCTGCGCCAAACACGTCTGCACCCCCGCTCCCGCCCTCGCTCTCATCGTCAGCCCACGAAGCCAGCCCCTGGGCCCCAAGCATGGTATACGTCTTTCCGGTTGATGTCTGCCCGTAGGCAAAGATGGTGCCGTTGATGCCGTTAAGCACGCCGTCCACGATCGGTGCTACCTGGCCGTACACCTCCTCCTGACTCGCCTGCTCCGTCAGAACAGTGTCAAACATGTACCGCAGCGGATCGTCCACATACTTGTCGATAATGAGCGTCTGTGGGTTGACCACATGGACCACTCGCTCGGTCTCCAGCTCCCGCTCCAGAAACGGGCGCGGGCGCACCACCACCAGCACGCTCTCACTCTGTCCGCCCTTGCTCTTGCCCCGTCCGCCACGATCCCTTCCCTGCACCCATTCCCCATAGATCATACAAGCGTAAAGTATTGAGTGTGAGTATGTGTGCGTATGTTTCTCTCTGTGTGTGTGTGTATGTGACGCGAGCCGTCTTGCCCCAAGCCTGTAGCCTGCCTCCCCGATAAAGCGCGCGCAAAAGCCACCTCGCGCCCACGTACCGTGCCAGCCATGGGGTGCGTAAGACGTGTAGAGAACGAAGAAGGAAGAGAGAGAGAGAGGAAAGAAGAAGGAAGTCGCTCCAGCAGTGGTATGGAAGAGTGCTGTGATGAGGTGTGGAGTGTGTGTGTGTTTGTGTGTGTGTGTGTGTGCTGGCGGTGTGTGTGTGTGCTGGCGGTGTGTGTGCTGGCGGTGTGTGTGCGGGTCGGTGATTGCAACCCGTGCGGCGACGTGTTCGGCGAACAGGCTATTTGGTTGGCAGCCGCACGTTCGACGTTCACCTCTGCCAGAGGCTGACAAGCTATTGGGAGACTGACCCACCTCTACCGCTACACTTGACCCCAAGAGTGTCGTGTCTTCATGCCGGGTACGTGGGAGAGGGGGATGGGTTGGGTGAGGGAATGTGTGTATGTGTGAGTGTGTGTGTGTGTGTGGGGGGGGGGGGTGCAGAGAAGGTATGTGGCGCGTGCTTTCTTCAGCACACACAGGCTCACAGCTAACGGTGCGGCCGGTGAGAGGAGGGAATACAGGGCTGACACTGGCGCACACGACGTACTACACGCGGGTGTATGAAGACCTAGCGGATCCACAGTCGGGGAATGTGGGTGGAAGGGAATGTGTCAAGTTCCTCAAATGGACCGGCCTGTCGCAGGCGGTGCTCAAGGCATGCTTTGCCCGAGCAGACCCATCGAATGTCGGCCAGCTGACCAAGACCCAGTTCTTTGCCTTTCTGCATCTGATTGCGGCAGCACAGGCCGGCATCGATTATGAGACCGCGCTTTCGCCATCTACTGCTTCCACCGTTCCGCTGCCAAGCATCTCGCAGTATCCGCGCGAGCTGGCAACCGCGCCGGCCGCGAGCGGCGGCTTAGGCCTCGCCTTTGATGCCCGGTTCGGCACGCCGCCGCCGGCCTCACCGGCGCTTGCCCCTCCGGAACAGGATAAGTACGCCGCCTTACGTGCGCTTCAGCCCGAACCCACGCCGCCGCCGGATATAACCCCGGCGGTTGCGCCTGTGGCAGCCACACCTGCCCCTGCCGGAGCCCCAGCAGGCGCGGGTGGGGATGGAGGGGCGGCCACTGGCGTCATCGATCTGACGCAGATGGACTTTGGACAGTTTGCGTCGCAAATGATGCCGGGGATTCCGCTTGCGCCGCTGAACACCAGCGGCAGCGACAGCAACTCGCTCCCGACGTCCCCACCCGGAGCTGGGTCGCTCGGGCAGCCGTCGCAGGAGACCGCAGCCATCATTGCTGTCGAGACCATCACTGAAGCTGAAGTCAAGCAGTACGAGGCCTTGTTTGCGACGGTTGATACCCGCAAAACGGGGTATGTCCAGCGGAAGCAGGTTCTGCCCAAGCTCGAAGCGTTTGGCGTCGAGCCGCAGGTTGCTAATCGGGTCTGGTCGCTCTCGGACATTGACAAGGATACCATGCTGAGCAAGATGGAATTTTGCCTGGCGCTCCACCTTCTCAACGCGTACAAGGTTCACAAGCGACTGCCTGACACGTCGCGCATGCCGCAGCAGCTGATCGAGGACTATCAGGCGATTGTGGGGGCGCGTGACGGTGGCAGCCGTGGCCCCCCGCAAGGCCGTGCATCGGTGCCACCCCCGCTGCAAGTGAATCCCCCGGCTGCTGCTGTGGCTCTGCCGCTCGGCTCACCGCAGCGGCAGCCTGTGGTGGCATCGCCGGGCAACCCACAGGCACAGGTGATGCGACCCGGGTCATTCTCGTCGTCGCCTCTGGCTTCGCCGCAGCTAGCCTCGCCCGGGTTTGAGCTCGATGACACGTCGGGTCTGCTGGAGCAGGTTGCCAACGCCGAGCGCAAGGTCAACAAGCTCGAGGCCAACCTCGCCCAGCTGCGGTCGGGCAACGCCGAGACAAGCGCCTCGCGAGCGCTGATCCTGGAGAAGCTGGAATTTGTGACGAGCAAGATCGAGGTACTCGAGGAGCAGGAGCACGAGTATGCAGTCATGGTCAACGAGAAGAAGAAGCAGCTGGCTTCCGAGCGGACCGAACTCGAGGCGCTGCAGTCCAAGCTCGAGGCGGCGCAGGCGGCCAAGGTTGCGCGTCGGAGCGAGGTCGCGCAGCTAGCCAAGGAGCTCAACAACGTGCAGATGGAAGCGGCAGCGGTCCAGGCCGAGATCTCGCAGTTCACCAACGACGATCTGCCCGAGCTTGTCTCGCTGCAGCGCGAGGTGGCGCGAGCCTCGGTTGTTCTCGATGTGAACAAGGCGGTTCGTGACGCCATGGCCGCCGCCATTGCCGAGGCTAAGGCCGAGCTGCAGGCGATTGTTCAGAACCACCGCAACGCGGCCACGATCTCGCCGTCGGCTACCGTTGCTGATGACGCCAGCTCGGGAGCTACTCCTTCGGCCTTCTCGCCGCTCGCCAGCTCTGGGCTCGGCAGCTCTGGCACCCACACCCCGCTGGCCGAGCCTCATGTCACGGCGCTGGCGTCCAAGGCTGCACCTGTGGCGGCGCCGGCACCGGCTGAGCCAGCGCCCCAGGCGGAAGCCGTCGGCAACGACGATGGCGGCGACGACTTTGACGACTTTGAAAAGGAGTTTGAGACGTTTGGCGACGAGTTTGAGTTTGCGACCACCGGAGACGCCGCCAAAGACACCAGCGCGACGACGGCAGCTAGCCAGCCTACTGCTGAACCGTTTGCTGCGATGTTTGGCGGAGATACGCCTGATAGCCCGCTGGCACCTCCTGCTGCGAGTCAGCCGCGGACCAAGTCACCGTTTGACGCGCTGTTCGACGCGGCAGGCTCCGCGCCCGGCTCGCAACCCGGCTCGGATCGCGCAGCGTCGGCCTCGCCGTTTGACGCCTTTTTCGCAGGCTCGGGCAACAATAGCGAGTTTGGCGGCCAGGCCGGCTCTAAGGCCGGCTCCAAGGCCGGCTCCACAAGCCTCGACGATGTGTTTGGCATGGGCGTCGGTAGTACGACGCCGCCTGTCGTCTTTGGCATGGGTAACTCTGGCAGCAGCGCGGCCAAGTCGCCAATCGGTGCGGTGTCCAGTGAGCAGGAAAAGACGCCGACGCTGACGCCGACGCTGACGCCGACGCTGACGCCGACGGAGCCAGCGGCCGCGGAAGTGGCCCAGCCGGCGGTTGACGCATACGGCGATTGCTCGTCGACGTCGTCAGATATGGCGCCGGTGTCGTCGTCAGACGATGGCGGTGGGCTCGGTGAGCTGGCCTTTTACCAGCGGGCGCAGCAGCCGCGGGTTGCGGCGCTGAGCCAGGAGGGTGGTAACAGCGAGAAAGCCAATCCGTTTGCGACGTCGTCGTCGGACGACGAGGCAAGCGATGACGGCGACGACAAGCTCGTGGGCGGCCCGCCGCGGCCGAAGCCCAGCACGCCGACAGGGAGCGCGCGCAAGCCGGTGGCAAGCGTGATTGAGACGCCATCGCCAGGCTTTGAAGCAGCGTTTGCAGCAGCCGGATTTGGTACTCCCGCAACAGCGCAGCAGCCGTCGGGCGAAAGCTCGCCAGGCTTCGAGGCTGCGTTTGCGGCGGCCGGGTTTGACGAGTCGAGCGAGTCAGGCAAGTTTGGCAGCGGCCGTGGAGGCGGCGGCAGCAATGATGGCGGCGGGGGCGGCGGGGGCGGCGGCTTTGAGGCAGCGTTTGCGGCGGCAGGCTTTGGCACACCACCGGCGATCGCTTCGACGTCGGGCACGGCGGCAGGCTTTGAGGCGGCGTTTGGTGATGCCGGATTTGGCTCGTTTGGCGAGAGCGGTCAGGCGTCGGGCGGTGACGGTGGTGACGCCTCGGGCTTTGAGGCGGCGTTTGGTGACGCCGGCTTTGACTCGTTGGGCGAGAGCGGTCAGGCGTCGCAAGGCGGTGGCGAGGCGGAGGAGGAAGCAGACTTTCCGACGTCATTTGATGCGCGTTTTGAGCCGGCCCTCGCTGCTAGTTTGGCCGGCAGCGAGGGCCATACGCCTGAAGGCCCCACAAAGACTACGATGCTTGAATCCGAGCCGCTCCCGCCGTACTCGGAGGGCGGAACCGAACCTCGGATTCGGGTGGTGCAGATTCTCCCGGCGGTGGGAGGATTCGGCAGCGACCCCGGCCGCGAGGCCAAGTTTGAAAAGCTGCTCTCCAAGCCGTTTAAGCGTTACCGCAAGTCGTCGGCAATGCTCCAGCTTGTGCTGTCGGGCATGCCGCCCCGGATGCGCGGCAAGCTCTGGCTTCACATTGTGGAGGCCGAGGAAATGCGAGCCAAGTCGCCACCGGGTCTTTACTCGCAGCTCTTGGCGCAGAATTGCTTCTTCCGCGATGCGATTACCCGCGATGTCAACGCTCTACTCGCCACACATCCACTGGGGTCGAGCCTTGGAGCTGGCGGAGCGGCATCGCTGGTTGACGTCCTCTGCGCACTTGCAGTCCACGATGGTGAGCTTGCGTATGCACGTCCGCTTGCGTCGCTTGCGCTTGTCTTGCTCTCGCAGATCGGTGACGACGAGCTCGGCTTCTTCTGCTTGCTCCGGTTCCTCGACTGGCGGTTCCGTGACATGCTTGTGGGCTCGCAAACAAAGCTCAAGCAAGTGCTGCATGCCTTTAACGAGCTCGTCAACTCGCGGCTGCCAGCGACAGCAAAGGCGTTTGCTTCGACCGGCATCACTGACGCCGACTATCTTGTTGAATGGGCCACGACGCTGTTTGCGGACGTGCTCGAGCCGCGGCTTCTGGTTCGTGTGTGGGACATCTTTTTTGTCCGCGGCTTCCGCACTTTTTACCGTGCTGCGCTTGCGCTGCTTGGGCTCTTCCAGGACGACGTTGTGGCGTGCACCGGAGACAAGGCGCGATTGATCCGCACGCTGCGCTCACTCGGGGCCGGCCTCGATCCCGACGTCTTTGTCTCGATGCTCATGTCGATGGAGCTCGAGGCCGAGGAGCTTCGGCAGCTGGAGAAGCAGCACCTCACGTTGGTCTCGTTGGCCGACAACGCCACGCTGTGAGGGGCTGGCAAGCGCTGTCGCGAGCCGGATCACGGCCTGCATGCCGAGACGACGTGGTCGATGAGGAGGGTACCGGTGGCAGCGTAGACGGAAGCGAGGCAATCGAGGCCGTTAAATGTTTGCGAAGCAACAAAGGCAAACTGGTTCTTCCACCACGACGGGTCGAGGCGGATGGTGGAGCCCATGGCCCGCTCCCAGTTGGTTGCAAGGGTGGAGCCGGCCGGGTCGTCGGGATCGGGGCTAAAGGACGAGATGTGGACCCCAAATAGGCCCGGGCCCGAGTACTCCCACGCGTAGCTGACCGCACTGGATGTGGCGGTCCCGTTGAGGGCGTAGATGAGGCAAGACGAGGGCAGCGTGAGCGGGATGTGATGATGGAGGCGGAAGGCGACGTCGACCGAGTTGCACTCGCCGATAGTGCCGGACGACTTGCTCACTGCCGCATTCCACAGCGACCAGTTCCCCACACCGCCCGCCACAAACGGCACCAGCACCGCCGCAGGTACCGCCACAGAGTGCAATCCGGCAACAGGCGGCATGTCGTGCGAGGCCAGCGTCTCGGCCACCTTGTCCGGCCGACCACAGGATGCCATCGGGACGGCGACGACGGACATAGCGACAATCATGAGAGCCAGAACGAGGGCTTGCAGCAGCAGCAGTGGCAGCGGTAGCGGCAGCGGCATTTGAAGGTGGCAGGTGGGCATGGGAAGAGGAGTGGCCCGCGGGTGGTGGAAGTCAGGTGCGTGCGCGCGCACGTGCGCGTTCGCATCTCAGAAAAACGGCGGGCTGGGGGAGGGTGATGGAGGACGACAAGCCCCTGTTCTGCTGATTGGTGCGGCTCTTTGCTCGCGCGACATGATCGGCCTGCTCAACCAAGGTCAGAGCCAGCCATCAGTGCTCAGGCACAAGAGGCTGATGCCACCCATAATCAACTTCCGATTCCCGTGTTGCTCACGCCCTTTGCCCAACTCTGGCCTGGCGAGCATTCGCACAACCATGCACCACCACCACGCGCCGTGACGCTAGCTCTTAGACGGGGGGGATGGTTATTCCCGTCATCATCAGCCCGTGCGTGTCCCGATTCCAACGCAATCGACCAAATCCATGTAAGGCTGATGATCACGGCTCGCCACGGCGGGGCGACCACGCGCTCCAGGGCGACCTTCCACCGGCTGGTCTTTGGGCTCATTGGGCTTGGGCTCGTTGTGCTGAGCACAGCACACACGTCTTCACTCCACACTACATTATGTCTGCAAGTGCTATGGAGAGTATGCTGGGAAAGACGGTGCGCGGAAGTGACGGACGCGAGGTGGCGACCAGCAGTCTTGACGGAACGGTGGTGGGCCTCTACTTCTCAGCCCACTGGTGCCCTCCATGCAGGGTCTTTACTCCGCAGCTGGCGACGACGTACGAGGCCATCCGTGGGGCAGGGCATCCGTTCGAGATTGTCTTTGTCTCGTCAGACAGGACCGAGGACTCGTATGATGAGTATCTGGCGTCTATGCCCTGGCTCGCCCTCCCCTTTGGCTGCCCCGAGAGCATGGCCTTGGGCTCACGGTTTGGCATCCGCGGCATTCCGGCGCTGGTTCTCCTCGGCCCAGACGGTGAGGTGCTGACCAAGGATGGTCGCTCGGTTCTCGCTGGCGATCCCAAGGGCCTCGGCTTTCCCTGGGCTTCCTGGATCCGTCGACGGCCGGGCTCAAGGCTGTCGATCCCAGTGCTGGACTGGACTCGACGCGGATCACGCCAATGGCCATTGCGCTGGCGGCGCTCGAGGCCGATCCGGGTGCCAAGCTCCACGCCAAGGTCAAGGCGCTAACTATGCTCAACAAGATGGCCCGTAACGTCATTGCTCACCCGCTGGAGCCCAAGTACCGCTCGGTCCGGAAGGCCAACAAGACTGTGGCGACAAAGATCCTCGCCGTTCCACACGCCGCCACTGTGGCCGAGGCCCTTGGTTTTGTTGACTCGGGAGGTGACGAGCTGGCGCTCACGCCGTCCGAGGCCGGATGGCTTGTTCTTGTCGACGCCCAAAAGTATCTCGAGCGGACGCTGGCTCGGCTGGCGGCCGAGCCGGGTGCGAGCCCGCCGGCGGCGGCTGCGGCATCGAGCGCTTCGAGCACGTCGACGACGACGAGTGCGGCGGCGACTCCGTTTGGCATGCCTGCCGCGGGCACAGCCGCCGCGCCGACAGCCTATGGAGACGGGATGGTCGGCGGTGGCGGGATGGGCGGCGGGATGGGTGGCGGCAGCGACTTTACCGCCATGACGCAGGCCATGCAGCACGACCCGGCGATGATGCAGCAGATGCAGGCGATGATGGCGGACCCAGCGGTGCTGGCGCAAGCGCGGGCGGCGATGGAGGCCAACCCGGCGATGCAGGCGCAGGCGGCGGCGCTGATGGCCAACCCTAATGCGATGGCCGAGCTCATGCGGATGCTAGGGCAGAACCCGCCGGGCGGGCGCCGTGAGTTCAAGCACGCGCAGCGAGCTATGCTGCTTCGCGGGAGCTGTGGATCATGTCGTCAATGGCGTCGGCGTCGACAATGAGCTTGTCGATGGTGGCCTGGATGTCCGGCAGCGGAACGCCGTCGCGGATGAGGGTGCGGACGAGGCGGAAGAGTTGGTCGTAGATGTCGGCCGAGCAAACGGCGCAGACCTCGGGCGGGAGCAGCGCCAGTCGCTGCATGCCGTAGTCGAGGAGGACACAGCAGAGCTCGGGGGCGACCAGGCCGCGCTCGATGAGCGACATGGCGGTGTCGACTGTTTGGGCAGTCGACGGCTCATAAATCAGCCGCGGCATGTCAGGCGTGACGTCTGGGTGCAGAAAGTCATAGACCCGAAAGCCGGCGTCGCGGAGAACGGCGGAGAGTTTGTCAAAATACTCGGGGTTGGAGGTGTGGAAGACAATGCCCGGGACGTCGCCCATGTCGTTGGCCCACCCGAGGATGCCGGCCATGACCGGGACTGAGGTGTCGATGAGGACGTCCACTTGGCCGAGCTGCCGGATTCGATCGCGCACCGTGTACGTCCGCTTCCCGCCCGACTCGAGGACTTGCTCCGAGTTGGCGAGAAAACTCGGACAACGCGATCAGTATCAGGCGAGTAGAACGGCGCAGCCTCGAGGCGCCGTGAGAGGAAGCGAAAGGCGAGCGCAGCCTTGGCGAGCGACACGTCGTTGGCGGTTCCGGCCTCGAGGAAGATCGCTGATTGCTCCGGCACCGAGGCGTCGGCTTCGACAAGCAGGACGCGGCCGCCGTTTTTGGTTGGGATGAGCCAGCGCTCACGGAGAGAGAAAGTGCCCCACGCCGACGCCGAGCCGTAGGCGCCGTCCCGAACGACCCAAAAGTACGGAACCGAGGCAAGGAGGGCAGCGCGCTCGTCGGCATAGACTGCGTGCGACTCTCCGGCGGCGGCGTTGTCGTAGATTGGAATAATGTGATCGAGCGTCTCCCGCTCGACCGACAAGTCCATGACGTCTGAACTCGAGCCGCCGAGGCGGAGGACGACTTCGGACGGGCCGACCGTGAGAAACGGTGCTTGTCCGGCACTCACCAGGCCCTCGTACTGCGAGTGGGCCTCGGAGATCTTGTTGACGAGGCCAAGCAAGTTGGCAATGCCGACAAAGCCTGCCACGATAGCACGCAGAGTCTGGCAGAGATGAATGACTGAGAACCGCTGGGCCATGGCCTTGGCCACCTCGCCGGCAGGCGCCTGGCTCGATGCGCCCTTGGCGAGCGAAACGCCGGCCGAGCCCTCGTTGGCAAGCAAGACCGAGAACGAGCGCAGCATCGACGGCTTGAGGCCTGCGGCCGCCGCCACCGTTGTCGCCGGCTTGGTTGTCCAGATAATCGATGGCAGAAGCTGCGCCTTGGCGTACCGCCACACAAAGGCAAAGCGCAAGCCGAGCGATGCTGACGACCGGGTCAGCAGGGCGCCCTCGACAGTAGCGATGGCCAGGACGGCCCCAGTTGCTACCGCCACCGAGAACACCGTCTGCGGCTCGGTCACCGCCGCGCCGGCGATCGACGCAACCCGCGAGACCGTAGCCAGCGCCAGCTCCAGCTGCCCACGCGGGCTCTTCCAGAACGGGGTGCTCGTCTCTGTGCCCACGTCTGGACCAGCTGCACGCACCTTGGTTGCCCCGCTCCGCCGGCTCCCGCTCTCGCGCGCCATCTCCGCCACCGCCACCGCCGCCGCCGCCGCCGGATCCAAGGCAGCCGTCCCATCCTCTGCCTCTATCTCCTTCGCCACTGTCTTGCTCTCAGCCACCGCTGCCGCCACAGGCCATGCTTGTCCCTGCCGCGCCCGTCCCGTCGTAGCCGGTGAGAGTCCCGTCGTCTCGACCGGCCCCTCCCACGCCAGCTTCAAGCGCAGCATGGCTCTGCAAATGCGGGAGAGAGGGGAGGGAGGAGATCTCAGAGGAGGTGACTGAGATGGGGGTCAGGTGTTTGACTGTGCCCGTGCGTATGCGTGTCATGGACATGGTCACAGCTGGCCGTAGCCACCCATCGAGTGGCGACGACTTGCCGCCCATCGAGCTGCCGCCCATCGAGTGGCGACGACCTGCCGCCCATCGAGTGGCGACGACTTGCCGCCCATCGAGTGGCGACGACTTGCCGCTCATCGAGTGGCGACGACCTGCCGTCCATGGAGTGGCGACGACTTGCCGCCCATCGAGTGGCGACTTGCTACCATTGCCGCCGCCAGCCGCCACCGCCACCGCCACCGCACCACCCCTCAGTACCACACCACGCTCACCACCACCACCCAGGCCACCTACACTCCACTCTCGCCCTCCTCCCTCGCCCTCCCCCCTCCTCCCCCCCCTACCAACTCCCTCCCTCCCTCCCTCCCCTTCCCCCCCCCCCTCCCCCCCCCTCGCCAACCCCACATCGACTCGTCCTCCCATCCTGCCGCTCCCCCATGCACCCGACCAACCGCACCACCCGGCCGGTTGTCGGCACTGCCCGCAGGTCGTACATGCCGCAGACGCCGCTGTCCACACGTATTGCTCGCCCTACGCCTCGTTCGTATGCTGCTCAGGTTGCTGCTCCCCGGACTGCACGCCGTACTCCTGGTCGCACCCCGCCCGCCCCACAGGGCCTTCCGAGGCCTCGTTTGTCCTCTCCTCCTCGGTCGCCTCGCTCATGGCCATGAACGGCTCGTTTGCTGATCCTGCCCCGGGCACCCTTGTTGCCTATCCGGATGCTGTCCGCGAGCAGGTTGAGTCGGCCTTTGCCGACGCCTTTGATGCCGCTGCCGGTGCTGCGCCCGACGCCGCCTCGGCGGTCGTCGACGACTACGTCCGCGTCCTCGGCGAGGTGGCATCGCCAACGGTGGCGCCTGACGAGGCCCATACCTGGCGGCTGATTGCTCCGCTCTATGCCGAGCGCGTGGCGTCAGCAGGCGATCCAGACCACGCTGCTGTGAGCCTGCCGGCCGGCGGCGGCTCGGACGCGGATACGCTGGCAGCATACGTCGGGTCGTCGCAGGCGCTGCGCGAGGCCCGCATTGTTGTTGCCTGGCTCCAGTCACTCTTTGCCGACCAGCTCAAACCGCACACCATGGAGGCTGCCATGTGGCGGGCCACGCTCTCAGTGCTTCGGACCAAGCCGGGCGCGCTTGCCCCGCAGGGTCTGGTCAAGACACTGGACCCGGACGCGCCGCTGCGCGATCCGGACGCATCGGGCTTGCATCCAGATGACGCTGACTTGGAGGAGCGCCTGCTCCGCCATTTGTGGCTCCTGGTCAAGGCCGGCAAGCTCGATGAGGCGCGAAATGTGTGCCGCAAGGTCGGCCAGCCGTGGCGCGCCGCGTCGCTCGGCGGCGGCGCCGCCTTTCACGACGCTATCTACGCCGGCGAGGTCAAGCTCACCGGCGAACGGATTGACGACGCTGCTCCGGCAGGCAACGTGCAGCGCCTGCTCTGGCGCCAGATGGTCCAGGTGCTTGCGAGCGAGGCCAGCTCGCAATACGAGCGGGCACTGTATGGGGTGCTAGCTGGAAGCCTCTCTGCGGTCCTGCCGCTGTGCACTAGCTGGGAGGACCATCTCTGGGCTCGGTGCGCGACCGCGCTCACCTCGGTTCTCGACACCCACCTTGCCACGGCCCGGCCGTCGGCCAACGCCGAGCTTGTCCGCACTGGCCTGCCGGCAGCCATGGACATTGCTCAGCCCGAGTCGGCTGGCGCTAGCCAGCTCGACATGCAGTCGATGTTTGCAGCGCTCCTGAGCGAGGCGCAATCGCCGGAGCTCCGCACCGCCACCCGCGCCCCGTTCCACACCATCCAGCAGCTGCTCATCACGGCGCAGGAGAACGCGGCGCTCGTCACGCTTGCCGGCTGGGCTGTCGCGGACTCGGCGGCAGCGGTCGAGGCGCTCGATGCGCTGCCCGGCTCGCACGCGCACGCGCGCGCCATCCTCCTCCGATTTGGCGCCTCGCTTGTTCTCTTCTTCCGCTCGATCGAGGTGGCCCTCTCGCCAGAGGCTGAGGCTGCTGGTGTGGCGCTCCTCACCGGCTATGTCGAGCACCTTATTGCGTCAGGTCAGTCGGCGCTCATTGCGCTCTACACTGCGCAGCTTCCGAGCTCGCGGCAGGTCGGCATTTACGCCAAGTTCCTCGAGGGCGTGGACGACGGGTCTGCGCGGGCCGATGCGCTGCGCGCCGCTGAAGCCGCGCGCCTCGACGTGCGAGCCATCACCTCGCAGGTTGTCCGCAACATCTACCTCGCGTCCGAGGCCGAGGCCTCTGACGAGCGCAAGGTCCACTCGCTCCAGTGGCTCTGCTTCTACCCGGACCAGCGAGCAGAGGCACTGGTGCAGGCCAACGCACTTGCGCGCTCGCTGCTCCTTGCCCACGTCGAGTCGGCGCGGTTTGACGCATCGCTCAAGGCCACGCCGGCCGATGCTGTCGCCGCCCTCCTCGCCGCTGTCCCGGTGGCCAAGGTCGAGGTCACCCGCCAGCTGCTCAGCGTCGTCCTCCCAGCCGACACGCTCGACATTCTCCGCGACGGTTGGGCAGAGGCCGAGCTTGTCGAGGCGCCAGCCCGCGAGGCCAATGCCGTCCACGAGTTCCAGTGCCTGGTGGCATACCTCGAGGTTCTCTCTGCTTACGACGAGTGGTCGAACATTCTCTTTGAGCGGCCGGTTCCACCGGCCGAGCCCGACTCGTCGCGGTACTCTGACAAGCTCATGTACGACCAGGAGAAGAAGGCCCACGACGAGGCATACGAACTCTGGCAGCAGGCCATGGGCGACAGCACCGCGGTTGTCCTCGATCTGCTCAACGCCACGCTTCTCTTCCCCTCGGGATGGCTCAAGGATGTGGTCCCGATTGATCACGGCCGTACCGCCGGCGACGCCGCCCGTGCCGACCAGCTCGAGCTCCTCCGCTCGGTCTGCATCCCCTCGCTCTGCTTTATGCTCCACCGGGTCCTGTACGACACCCACGACTTTGCCGGCTCGCTCAAGGTTGCCGACCTCGTCGCCGACCCGCACTACAACTTGGCAGCCACGTTCTCGCCTGCCGAGCTCCGCCAGCTTCTTCGGCTCTTCCGGCTCTCGTCGCTGCAGCTCCTCGAAGCAGGCCTTGACCCGCTTGGCTACGACAAGTGAACACTGGATCCCTCCCTTCTGCCTGCCGACCTCTCTTCCCCACGCTCGCACTCGTCGCGCCGCCATCACTCGGTCGTCATGGCCGCCACCCCGCCGTCGTCGCCCGCGGGCTCGGGCTCGGGCTGGACCCAAAGCTTGATGCTGCAGTCCGGCTCTGCCGCCGACGAGGCGATGATGTTGCGGGTCGGGTGCGCGTCAACACCCAGAGCGGGTGCGGTGTGCGACTCGAGCTTGAGGACGACAGCCTTGGTCTGCAGGTCCCACAGGTAGACCGAGCCGTCCTCGGAGCCCGAGACGATCCAGGTACCCGAGGTGACCGAAAAGGTAGAGAAGACCGCCAGCTTCTCATTAACGTGTCCACGGTAGGTCTTGAGGCACTTGCCGGTGGTGTAGTTCCACAGACGGAGCGCGTTGTCGAGGGTGCCGGCGAGGATGTACTTGCCGTTGGGCGAAAACTTGACAAACGATGCCGGGGCACAGTCGTCGTCGATGAGTGTCTTGAGGCACTGACCGGTTGACGCATCCCAGATGCGGATGAGGCCGTCAAACGAGGCCGAGACAATGAGCGTGCCGTCGCGGTTAAAGTGGGCGGCCACAACCGGGTCTGAGTGGGCCGGCAGCGCTTGCAGGCACTTGCCCGTGCTCACATCCCACACCCGAATCGACTCGTCGTATGAGCCCGAAACAATGAGCGTCGACTGCGGGTTGAAGTTGCAGCAGAAGACGTAGTTGACGTGGCCCTCGAGAGTCTTGAGCATCTCGCCCGTAGCTACGTCCCAGATCTTGAGCGTCTTATCGTCCGACGCCGTCACCAGATACTTTGACCGGGCGTCCCAGGCCACGTCCGACACCCCCATCACATGGCCCTCCAGTACTCTCTCCAGCGTTCCGGTAGCCACGTTCCAGATCCGCACCGTCTTGTCAGCAGCTGCGCGTGGAGTGCGGGGTTTGGCGGAGGAGGTAGGGCGAGGGGTGAAGGGCGTGGGGCGCGGGGCGAGGGGTGAGGGGTGTGGGGTGTGAAAGGTTAGTGTGGCATAGTTGTTGTTGTGGCTATCGTGGTGGTGGTGGTGGTGGTGGTGGTGGTGGTGGTGGTGGTGGTGGTGGTGGCGTGATGGCAGCATGGTTTGGGGGGGGGGGGAGAGGGAGAGGGGACAGGGGTGTGCGTACAGCATGAGGCCAGCCACTCTCCAGACGGTGAGAACTTGACGGCAGAGACTCCTCGGGTGTGTCCTGTCAGGGTCTGGCCCAGTTGGTACGAAGGTGCCGCCATCCAAGGACTGGCAAACGAGCGGGGGGGGGGAGGAGAGGGTGAGGTGGCGGTGGTAGCAGCCGCGCTGTCGCTAGTGGCTGACACGACGGCGATGGACTCTGGTGGCGATCGTAAAACTGGTGGTGGCGGTGGCACAGTGCGCTTTCTGTACATGGGCTACGATGTGCTGTGCGTCGTTGTGGTTGGTGATGGATCTATCTCGTGGCGGGCTGAGATCAGCCTTGTCCCTTACCTACTCCCGCCTAGGGTTGAGGGATGTTGCGAGTGGACGGCGCGATGCGGGAGAAAGTTGCGCTGGCGACACTTGGGATTTGAGGTGTTGGACGGGACAAAGACCGGCGAGGAGGCGACGGGCCGGAGCGGGAGGCGGCGGACGGGCGATCGGGCCTTGGGCGACGGCGAGCCGTAAGGGTTGCGCGAGATGTAGCCGTCGACCGACGACTGGGTAAACGAGCCCGGGCCGACGACAGCTGCACCAAACCCGTCGTCCGAGTCCGAGTCTGAGGCGGAGACCCACTCGCCGTCGGCGTAGCGGACAAGAGAGGAGTGTGCAGCCTCGGCGAGGTCAGCCACTGCCGGCGGCACAGCGCCGCCAGCATCAACCTCGTCGAGCACCGCGTCCACCAGCGGGGCAAGTAGCGCGTGCATGGCCTTGGTGTTGGTTGTTGCGGTGACAAGCTTGGCGCGCGCGTCGTCAAGCATGGTCCGCGTCGCCGCCATCTCCTCCTCCGAGTATCGTGTTGCGTCCTTGAACGCGGCCTTGTGCTTCTTTGCGGCGGCGGCAGCCGACTTGCGGGCGGCGGCGGCATCTTCGCGGGCGGCCCGTAGCGACCGCTTGAGCTCGCGGTACTCGACATCGCGCGACCAGAGCGAGTGCTTGAGTTTCCGCAGCTCAGTCATTGTCGTTGCAGCCTCGGTCTTGAGTGTGCTGTGCGAGGCGTGGAGTTCCGAGTGCTGCTCACGAAGCGCCTCGTGGTCTTTGCGGATGGCAGCAAAGCGGGAAGTGGCGCGGTCGCGCTGGGCGGTGACAGCGTCCAGCTCGTGGCGAGCCTCGGCAAGCTTTGTCTTGAGCTGTGGAATGGTGTCAACAAGCGCCTTGGCATCGGCCAGGTCGGCTTCGAGCTCGCCGATCTCCACCTGGGCCGCCTGGAACTCGTTGCGGACCGTTTCGAGTTCAGTTGTGGTTTCTTCCAGCGACACCAGGCCGGCCTTTTCGCGATCAAGGACAACCTTGAACGCCGAGACAACGGCCTCGTTACGGGCCGAGAGCTGGTCCATCTGCTGCGATAGCTCGCCGTGAATGCGGCGGATCTCCTCGCGCTCGGCCTGGGCGCGGGCGGCAAGCTCTTCGGCCTCGTTCAGCCGCTTGGAGCGGACCCGGAGCTCCAGGTTGGCCGTCTCAAGCGAGATGACTCGGTCGGTTAGGGTCCGAATCTCGGCGAGCAGTGCGTCTCCGTCGTGCGATGACTCGACCATCTCCTCCACCCGCCGCTCGAGCTTGGCCTTGGACTCGAGCAGCCGGGCGTGCTCCATCAGCCAGGTGCGGGCGATAGTGAGGCTTGGTCCGCCAGCATCGGCCCCGTTGTCACCAGTCTGGCCTTCGCCGCTGCCCCGTGCAGCCTCGACCCACTTGGGCACCGTCGGTGGGGCAAAGATCGGGACCGGCTCGCCGAGCACACTACCTGCGCCAGTCGTTGCGCCTGGCCCACTTGCCACAGGCGACGCCCTCTGCCGCCGTCCAGCCGGCGACACTCGCCGCCGTCCAGCAGACGACTGTCGCTTTGGCGACAGCCTTGCCATCTGCATGTCCAGCACCAGAGGCAGTCCCGGCAGCTGGTTGTCTGCCTCCTCTCCGCCGGCGCCGCCAGCACCGCCCGCGCTACCCGGACCACTCGAGTGAGGCATGACAGCAAGCAGCAAAGTGTGTAAAGGAGGAGCGTAAGAGGGGGTATATGTTTCTCTCTATCTCTCTATGTGTGTGTAGATGTGTGTGTATATGTTTGTGTATGCCTGCGTGTGGGTGTATGCGTCCCTCTTTGCTGTGGCTCCTCGTTCGGTGCCATGCCACCCAACAGCCTCAGTCCCCCTCCCCCCCCCCTCCCCCCCCCTCACTTCCTCCGTTTGGCGCCAACTCGTTCGCCACCACCAGCTGAGACGGACAGCCATTTGCCATTCGCGCGCCAATGGGGAGCGGCGTGACCAGCGTATTGCCTCAGGCAACACAGCCCACACCCGACCACCACATCCACCACACCCACCATCATACCTACCACCAACCACCACTACCTACCTTCTTCATACCCACCACTCGCTCACCTTTTTCACACTCGACACAAACATGGCTTCCCCGCACCGGATCCATGGCCAGCAGGTGCGACAGACGGTGGCGGGCAACCCGTTCCCGCGTACGGCGAGGCCGCAAGGGAGTATGGGCATGGGCATGGGCATGGGCATGGGCATGGGCATGGGTCAGGTGACAGCGGTGGATGATGCTGGTGAGCAGTGCGAGTACGGGGCGATGAAGGAGGCGCTGCATCAGCTGTATGAAGAGGTGGCGGCGCAGAGGTTGGCGCTCAAGGCGCTCGAGGCTCGCAAGGCTACCGAGGTTCAGCTGGTCGAGAATGCACTGACGCTGGCGGCAGCCCGTGACAAGCAAATGTACCTTGAGGGGACTGAGGCTCTGCTGGCGGCCATCGCGGACAAGGAGGCGTTTATCTCGTCGCAGATCGAGGCTGCCATGGTCGCGGTCTCGTTGGCGGCTTCGCGGGCCGAAGCTCAGGCTGCCGACGAGGTCGCCCGCCTTGCGGCGGCGCTGGAGACTGAAAAGGCTGATCGGGCTCGCGAGGCCGACGCCCTTGCTGCCGCTGCCTCGGCACGCATTGCAAGTTTGGAGGACGCGATCGCTGAGGAGCGCCGTGCCCGCGAAGAGTCCGAGGCATCTCTCCTCCGTATGACCGACGACCTCGTCTCGCGGCTACAGAATCAGCTGGACGCTGAGCGCGCCGAGCGTGCCGCCACCGAGGATGCCTTGCTCAAGCTCCTCGAGCAAGCTGCCTCGGCGACTGTGCGGCACTAAGTGGAAGGCTAGAGGCCAGCCTTACTCGACCTTGGTCTTGGCGTCGGGCGCGGGAGCGGCATCGTCGGCGGCATCGGCCGCATCACCGAGATCCTCGTCAAAGTGTCTGTTGTGGTCAACCGGGTACATCCACCGCTGGACCATGAGAATGACAAAGATGAGGTCGTCGCGGAAGCACGCCAGCCGGTGCATGCCCGGCATGGGGACGACAAAGGCGTACAGGTCGTCGATGACCGTCGAAAACGCCTTGTACATGAACTTGCGGAACGGCAGGTGCGCCACCGACTTGAGCTTGTAGTTGATGAACACTGTCGGCCACATAAAATAAAGCCAGACATGTAGACAAACGAGACTGCGGTGCCGAGCACAAATGCGTACCAGCTCCGATGCGTCTTGTAGATGAGCGAGTAAACCGCAAAGCCGATCACGCCCGGGTACAGCAGGTACGCCATGTAGCCAAAGGCAAGATCGTCGTACTTTTGGTCTCTGACTCGTACGACGCCTTGCCCGTCACACGGAGCGGGATCCAAGGCCGCGACGGCTCCCATGAGAAGACCAGCGCCTTTTGCAGCTTCCACGCCTCGATGGCAATGCCCATAGCCATCGAGATGAGGATCATCCACGTCGTGTCGTTCTCGAGCAGATACAGCAGAATTACAATCTGGAACACAAGCGAGATGCCGATCGACTTGACCGAGAGGCCACGCATCGACTTTTTGGCACGCCAGTGCTGGATGTCATTCTTGAAGGCTAGAAAGTCAAAGAGCATGTGCAGGATGGTGACCACACCAGTCGTGGCCAAGAGCCAAGGATTCGTCTCGAGCACAATCCGCTTGAACATGTCGCCATCGGCCGAGCTGCCGCCGGTCAGCGCACTTTGCGTCGCCAGCGACTCCTCCATCTGGCTACCCAGGAGCCACCACATGAGCGAGAGCGGGCCGACGGACATCTCGAGCTGGACTGCGTCCACGCTCTCGTTGATCACCACTCGCGACGAGTCGAGGACCCAAAAGGTGTTGACAAAAACCGCAGGAAGGTACGCCTCGTCGTTGCGCACCGTTTGCAGCTTGACCCGCAGTGGCTCGGGCACGGCTGCTAGCGAGCCGTACACCGTGTGGTCCACAACCACGTTGATTGGGAGCTGCGGCGACCAGTAAGGAACCCACGCGAGTTCATCCGCCCCGCTCTCGCGCGCGGCCTCCACTTCTTCAGCTCCGAACTCGTCTCCGCCGCCGGCCAGCAGCGAGACCTTGTCGTCGATCTTGGGCGGTGGCTTGTGGGTGACCAGCGGGTAGACGACCTGGATCGCATCGCCATCCTGCAGCGCTTTTGCATCCACGCCGCTTCCAGCCTTGACTGCAAAGATGTGCGCAAAGGCCGTGGTGTTGGCCACCCGCCACTCGGCGCCCAGCGCCAGCGTCACGTTGGCCTTGCGCTCGTTGCCCGCATCAAACGAGTACTCCAGACCACTCGCCCGCCACACCAAGCCCGCCACGCCATGGCATTGCTCCTTTGTGCTACACACCAGCTCGTCCAGATGCTGTTCCTTGGTCACCATCTCCGCCACTCGCCCGCCATCGCCCGGATACGGATCTCCAAAGCTTGCGACAAAGACCATGACCTCCTATTGTCCGACCCAACCGCCCGCACCGGTCATGATTGCCATGTGAGTCCCCCCCCCCCTCCCCTCCCCCCTCTCTCCTTCCCTCTTTGGCTTCAGCATGTGTGCTACGTACGTATGCCGTGCCATCGGCCCAGGCGTTGTGCAGCGGGACCGCCGGCAGTCGGAGCTCGGCGTCGGTGGAAGGGATCCCATCGAGGGCGAGCGGCGGCGGCGGCGGGGCGAGCGACTGGGTTACCATCTGGAGGACAGAGGTCACAATAAAGTAGATGACAATCATGCGGAGAACGCCTGCACATGAGAAGAGCGATTCACCGTCGCCTTCTCCGCCTTCTCCGCCGTCTCCGGCCGTGTTGAGCGCCTCCACCCGGTTCTCCGCCGGGCCGACGTCACCAACCTCGTCAGTCATCGACAGCGACAGTGAGCAAGCGAGCAAACGAGAGAGAGAAGAGTTGTGCGAGTGCGAGAGACTTAGGGGTGTGTGTGAGGCAAACATGTAGGGGCTATTTGGCGCGATGAGATGGATGAGTCGTTTAAGTCTCATCAGGAGGCCCGGCCCACACAGGCGCTCACAGACGAACGGACAACACCAGAGCGGAGATGTGCGTCTTTATGCAGAGAGCTACCATCTGCCGCGGCCACGGCCCCTTGCGGCGCGATGCGGGTGCATGCGCGATGGTGGTGCCCACGGCTGGCCCGGCGGGAGGTGGCTGGGTGGAGGCGGGAGATGGCCCCGTGGCTGCTGCTGCTGCGGCAGCTGCTGCTGCTGCTGAACCGGCGGCCAGGGTCCGGGCGGCGGATGCGAGCCGGGCGGCGGGAGGAGGCCGGGAGGTGGGAGCGGGCCTGCGTAGAACGGCGGCGGGCCCGGTGGCGGGCCATGACGCGGCGGGATCCAGCCGTGGCTGGGCGGGGGCGGGAGCGGGCCGGGCGGCGGGCCGACGCCGGGCGGGCCACGGGTCGGCGGGAGCGGGCCGGGCGGGGCGGGCTTTGACTTGCGCATAAAGGCATCGAGCTTGGATTTGCCGGCAGACTGCGGCGGAGCGGGCGGCGGGGCAGCGCCGGCGCCGGGCAGGGCGGCCAAGATCTGCTGCAGCGACTCGGGAGAAGAGAGGATCGAGGCAATGATGTCGGGCTGGCTCTGGACAAGGGCAATGAACTCGGGGTTGTTCTGGAGAGAGGCAAGCTCGGGTGGGAGGGTGACGCCGGCGAGGACCGGGGTTGGGGTGTGAGGCGCCGAGGGCACGGGGGGCTCGGGCACAGGCTCGGGCTCTGGGGCGATGCGGGTCGACTCGTCGAAGGGATCCACCATGCAGACCTTGCCTTGAGCGTCGCCGGGGACTAGCGGGATGATGGTGGTGGAGGCGTCGTTCAACTCACCACAGTCGGCGGGCAGGACTGGCTCTTCAGGCGACGGCGGGATGAGATCGTCGCGGAGGTAGCTTGCGGGGAACTCATTTTCCTCGCGCTCGAGCTCGATCTCGCGCGCCTTGGACACGGTAGGTCCCTTGGGCGTCGGCACGTTGGCCGGGCGGGCAACAAGCGGCGGGCGGCGCCAGGGCTTGTCCACTGCAGCCTCAGCAAATTCGGCTTGACGAAGCTTGCGCTCACGGGCGGCCTCAAAGACGCGGCGCTCGGCCTCGAGCTCGAGCTCACGGGCTGACTGAAAGGCGCCGGTCTTGGGGCGGCGGTTTGGCCGCGGCTCGATCTCGCGTACGGCGACAAGCGGGATGCTCTCGTTGGAAGCCTCGTCAATCCACGAGACCTTGCGCTTGACTTTCATAAACTTGGCATTGTCCTTGAGCAGCGACTTTGACTTGCCGGACGACGGGGTGTACTCGACGCCGGGCAGGAGCATGCTCGGCGGCTTGGACGGGTCGGTCGGGTCGACAACGACGAGCTTGGCCACGTCGGGATCATTGCGCCGCTTTAGCTCTTCGAGCGCCTTTTCGCGCTCGCGCCGCTGGCGGATCTGGTCTGTGGAGACGATGCCCTCGCGACGCTTGCCGCGCCTGCGCAGCCGGGCGACAGCCGAGTTGTCGACAATGTCGTCGTCGATGACGGCGGTGACTTTGCGGCCAGACTCGGCTGCCTTGCCCGGTGGGACTAGCCTGTCGTCGGCAGTGGGGGAGGTGTGGGAATGGGGCACAGCGCTCGCTGACGATTCAGTCTGCATGACAGTGTGGGGAGAGAGAGACGAGTGCGAGGCCAGCGTGCGGGCGCGCTTGGCCGGCGGCGGCATACTTGCGGCGCCGTCGTCAGTGACGGCAGCCGGCGCGCTCGCGGCCAGGGCTCGTGGCGCGCCGGCGTCTGCACCAAGCTTTCGCTTCCGCGACGGGACGACGGCCTTCCACTGCTTGACCACCCGGCGGGCACGGGTCCGCACCGAGAGCGAGAGACTGGCATCCTTGCCTAGTGCGTTGACCTTGCGCCCAATTGAGAGCTCCTTGCTTCGCAGCACCTCGACGGTCATGTCAAAGGCCTCGACAGCGGCGAGCAGCCTGAGCAGGGTCTGGTTGTCCTTGGCTTCGACAGCCGCCACTACGCGCTTGCTCCACACGCCCAGCGCCCGCAGCGCCTGGTCCGTAGCCACAAACTCCCTTTGCAGCACTCCTTCCAGTTGTTGCAGCTGCTCCTCACTCGCCGGGCCTGTCTCGAGCGTTGCAAGTTCTGCGTCGGTCATGGTAGCGTTGGCGGTGGGAGGTGGCCCCCTTTTTCCTCGTGTTGTTGCGGGGGAGGGGGGGTTGGGGGGGGGGGTTGGGGTAGTGGGGAGAGAGAGTGTGTATGTGGGGGGAGTGGTGGTGGTGATGGAAGAGAGAGAGAGAGTGAGAGAGAGTGTGTGAGTATGTGGTTGTATGTGAGATGTGTGGTTGTGTGTCTGCTCGTGTGTGTGTGTGTGGTGTGAGTCGGGGTCGTGCTGCGTCGTGGCAGCAAATGCTGCCAGCTGTGGCACCAGTGCCAGCTTTCAGCTGTGGCAGTCGTTGTTTGACGCCTTGGGCTGGCGCTGGTGGTTCACCCCTCTCGGCGCCAGTCAAAGATGGTGGCCAAGAAGCGCAAGTCGAAGCGTGTGTCGCTCAAGACGAAGTACAAGGTTGAGCGCAAGGTGAGGCAGCACCATAAGAAGATGAAGAAGTTGGCTCGTGCCGGGCAGGGCCCGCGCAAGTCCAAGAAGGACCGTACGTGGAGGGGGGGGGGATGGGAGGGGATGGATTTGGTGAGATGGCCAAGGATGGCGTATGGGTGGGCGTAGGGGTGGGCAGATGTGACTCACGCGAGGCATGGGGTTCGTGTAAATTTTGCGGGCGTGATGGGCGTGATGGACATGATGGGTGCGATGGGGAGTAGCGGGAGTTCCGAACCTGTGGCCGTTCAAGGAGCAGCTGATGCTGCGGGCCAAGGACCAGGCTGAGCGCAAGAAGGCCGAGGCGGCGGAGCAGAAGCGGCGGCGGAAGGAGCTGAAGGCAAAGCGGCGGGCAGCGGCAGCGGCAGGAATCGAGATGGCGCCCGAGGGTGCTTCGGAGATGGCGGCGTTTATGCGCAAGGCGCAGCAGGACAACTCTGCATTCAAGGTTGCGCAGGCGGAGCGCAAGGCGATGGAGGCACGTGGCGGCAAGATGACCGACTCGTCGCGGCGGGCGTTCTACCGTGACTTCCGCAAGGTTGTGGAGGAGGCGGATGTGCTGCTGGAGGTGCTGGACGCACGCGACCCGCTCGGGTGCCAGTGTCTGTCTGTGGAGGACTACGTGATGCGAAACCACCCGAACAAGCGGATTGTGTACGTGCTGAACAAGATCGATCTTGTGCCCAAGGAGGTTGTGGCGCAGTGGGCGTCGTTCCTCAAGTCGCGGTTCCCGACTATCTTGTTCAAGGCGACGACCAAGTCGCAGAAGAACAACCTGGCGCGCGGCAAGGTGAAGGCGACCAAGGCATCAACCAAGATGATGAAGACGACCGAGTCGCTCGGCGCCGATGCGCTTGTCTCGCTCCTCAAGAACTACTCGCGTTCGGGCGAGATCAAGACGGCGATCACGGTCGGAGTCATGGGCTACCCCAACGTGGGCAAGTCGTCGGTGATCAACTCGCTCAAGCGGTCCAAGGTGTGCAAGGCTGGGTCGTCGGCGGGCGTGACCCGTGCGACGCAGCTCATCAACCTCGACCGCAACATCAAGCTCATCGACTGCCCCGGCATTGTGTTCTCGGCGTCGTCCGAGGACGAGCTCATCCTGCAGAACGCGATCAACCTTCAGCAGGTCGACGATCCGATCGGGTGCGTCGAGGCCATCATGACCCGGGTCTCACCGGAGCACCTCATGTACACGTACAAGGTGCCTGTCTTTGCAGACGTCGACGACTTTCTGGTCCACATTGCTGAGAAGCACAACCTCATTGCCCGCAAGGGCATTCCCAACCGCATTGCCGCAGCCACCCTCGTGCTCAAAGACTGGATCTCGGGTGGCATCCCGTACTACACCCTGCCGCCGAGCGACTCGATCGCCAAGACCTCGCAGGTCTCGGCGCAGATTGTGTCCAGCTACAACGACGAGTTCAACCTCGACGAGGCGTTTGGCGCCGGCCAGTCGGCACTCCTTGAGGCTGCAGCCCAGCCGATGGACACCTCGTCGCGCTTTGCCGTCGTCAACGCCTCGGCGCCGGTCGGCGGCGACGCAGCCTGGCTCGCGGCCTACGGCGACGACGACGGCGCCATGGTCATCGAGGGCGAAGAGGGCACTGGCTCGCGCATCGGCGTCGACACCAAGGAGCTTCTCCGCCGCGAGCGCAAGGCCGCTGCTGCCGCCGCCCGCGCCGCCGCTGAGGACTCGGACTCGGGCCTCGAGTCGGACGAAGACATGGCGTTCATGGCCGCCCGTGCCAACCTCAAGGTCAACCAGGCGCGTGCCGCGACGATGAAGAAGAACAAAAAGGCCAAGGGCTTTATCACCTCGGCGCCGGCTTCAGGCTCGGACTCGGACTCGGCTGGCGACGACGCCGCGCCGGCCGGCCCGTCCTCGTCGTTCTCCTTCCGCTTTGCCGACGAGAACGCGTCCGATGCCGAGGCTTCGTCCGACGACGACGACGACGGCAATGCCAACTACAACTTTGCCACCGACTTTCGGCCGACCACCGTCGTCGGCGGCGATTCGTCCGATGACGACGACTCGTCTGATGACGACGACGGTCCGACGCGTATGCAGATGTATTGAACAGCCTGAGGCGGTCCTTGTATGTGTGGAGCTAGAGGCGGGCGATGACTCTGCGCTGTCAGCGCTGCCAATGAGCTCTTTTGCGCTGTTAGCTGGAAACGACTCGCATTTGGCAGCAGCTCGAGGACATAGTCCCTGTCCCGCACTTCAAGCGCTTTATGCGCACGCTCTCCATGAATGCACGTGGTGCGATGTGGCACGTGGCTCGGCGTTGCGCCACAAACCAGGGAAGTCCAGTCGTCGGTAGTGTAAGGCACGCGAATAATCAGCCCTCGTACGTTTGCTTATTTAAAGCTGTCTTTTGAGTCTGCAACGGAAACGACTTGCTTCTCAGAGTTGATGGGAGAGGGCATTGACGGAGGATGCCCACTGAAACAGCCCACCAATGGTCTCCACTTGCCGCCTGCCGTCGCTCCCGCGCGCTGACCTGTCAGGCGGAGCCACCTGTCGAAGCAGTTATAGCCATCTCCAAGTCCGGGATCTCGACACATTGGCACGTTACCTGTCAACACTAGCTATTACATGCCAGGCTTGACACCATCCTGCCGTTCACAACTGCTTGCTGCCGCACAGCGCGAAACACTCAACCGCAGTTGCGATGATGTGACATTTCTTGCATATGTGGCAGGAGTAGGCGTATGGAACAGGTGTTGCGATTGGTAGACAAGTGTTGGAAGCTATCTCCTCGAATGGCCCTTGATTGGCGGTCATCAATCAAGAAGAGAAACACCGGAGTTGCTCTATGTGGCGGGACAGAGCGTCGAAGGTGCAACGTTTCTCTCCCCCCCCCTGGAGCTGGCGTCGAAGGGGAGGGCTTGTGGGCAATGGGAGAGCCCACGTTCCCTCCAGCAGTGATGCATCTGTTCTCCTACACAGGCGAAATACCTGAAGAGCTTCAGTGTGTTGACTGCCGCCATCCGCTTCTCACGGGGGCACTCCACGGGTGCGGTCGCGGTGTGTGTGGATGGTGTTGCAAAAAAAGTGTCTGTGCCCTGTGCGGCCTTCCTCTGTCGCCTTCCTCGCTCCACCCGCTCTCGTCGCTTGTGCTCTCGCTTGCGTCCAAACTCCATGTCGTGTGCCTCCTTTGTGGGGTGACAGTTGGCTCGCGGGCGCAGCTACCGTCGCACTGGTCGGATGGTTCATGCTCCGGTGCTGCCAAATTTGCTGTCAGCCCAGTTCCCGTTGCCACGGCTTGGGCCGCAGCCGCGTCGGCGGTCCACGCCTCGCAGCTCGGCGCGCCGGGTGTTCCGCTGACGGTCACCATTCCGCTGGAGGGTGCAGACCGGTTCACATGGATTCAGTTTGGCTCGCAGCCTCCGGTTGCGCTGCCATCGGGACACGCGTCGCCGTCGCCGTCGTCGCGCCTGCTGGACGTCTCGGGTCTCTTGGCACACCTCGTTGGCCAGTACGTTATTTCACCGGTTTCATCGAGGCTCGTCCTGGTTGGCGGCACCACCGATGACACCTCACACGGAGCACTGATTCTTGCTCTCCTTGGCTTTACCTCGGTCTGGGTCTCTCCGCCGGAAGAGGCCCAGGGCGCGGTGACCTATTCGGGCGTGAGCTCGCCCGGCTACGCGTACGGTGTGAGTCAAATGTACTCCTCCACCTCGCGCAGCCCCTACCACGACGCATACTTTGCACCGCAGCCGCATGTAACCTCGTCTACTGTGCCGTCGGGCGCCACGTCGTCCGAGTCGATCTCGGCGCGTTCTGCTGCGTCATCGTCGTCGTCTGGTGGCGGCGGCAGCAGCACCCCTGGCATTGTTGTCATCACCAAGATGCGGCGCGTCTCAGCACGCGACGTCATCGCCCTCCTCTCCGAGCTTGATCCTGAAGCCGAAGGAATCTCTCGTGGGAGCTTTGAGCTTGCTCTCGACAAGCGCTTCCCGCGAGACGACACGTGGTACCTCCATCGTGTCCTCGATCGCGCCATTGGTCTGGGATGGATCCGCTCCAATTTGGATTCCCATTCTGCACCCCCCCGCCATCCACGTCTGCTTCTGCCTCTGCCTCTGCTCCTGCAAGTGCCACCAATTCCCGCCGAGCCAACATCAGGAGTCACGCTCTGAATGAGAGCGCCGACTCGCGGAAGGCTACGACCATTGCCCTCACTCGTGAGGGTATGCAGGAAGTCGCAGACGCCACCGATCGCCAGCTTGCATCTGCTCGTGCTTTTGCGCGGCTCTTGCTGAGCTCGGCGGTCAAGCACTCCTCTCCGAGGTGGGCAAGTCACTCGGCCCCATTTCGTCTGACTTGCTCAACCTCATGTTTGCCGATGCCATCCAGTCTGGTCTCGTCTCGCGCTACCGGGACACCAGCCGAGGCGACCACGTTGGGTGCAAGCTTTTTGTCTGGCCGCCGGGCACTTCGTCCGAGTCTTCGACCAACGAGTCGTCGCAGTCCTCGCTCACCGACGCTGTTTCAGACTCTGATGTTTACAATGACGGTGTCAACATTCTCCTGCGCATGCTGAGCAATTCCAACTCGGGCACTGTACTCCAGGCCTCTGTCGGCCAGCAAATCAAGGCTGCACTCGGCAGCCGATTCTTCTCGGGCCTTGGTCCGCGAGTCATCGACATTGCCGTCGCCCGCAAGCTCGTTCGCGTCGAGCGGCGGGAAGACTCGAATCAGACTCTCGTTTGCCGGCTCGACCAGGAATGATGTTGACTTGATGTGGACGCAGCCTCTCCAGTTATCTTGGGTATGGTGTGAGCTTTGGCCTCCCGCTCGCCTGCCCCCCTTTCATCTCTCGATTGTCTCGTCCAACTCTTACGCTCATTTGTCACAACCATCAACACCAGCTTCGCCCTGGACGGCCTTGATCTGCACAGCAAGCAAATTGTTTTATTTCTATTATCCTGCTCCTGTGCTTCCCTTGGGTGTTATTGCTACTGTAGCCTTACTTGGTGCAGCTCGCCTTGTGCCGCTTCCAGTCGGCCCGCTGGCACTCCTTCGAGCAGTACAGGATGTTCTTGCATCGCGCGCACCGCAGCTTGCCCTCATTGGTGCACGCGGCGAGGAAGCCCTGCGCACAACGGGATCGTGCCGAGCCAGGCGTCGCCCCCGAGTTGGCTACCTGTCCGCCGCTGGCTGCGGCCTTGGCGGCCTTGGCCTCGTTGTCGGCCTTGGCCTTAGCCCGCCACTCGCCGTTCTTGAGCGTGTCGAGCGTAAAGTCCAGCCGCTCAAAGTCGTCGTCGTTGTCGTAGATCATGCCAAGAAAGGCGTCGCCCATGACCCTCAGTGGGTTTCCTGCCGCCATGGCCACCAGGCTTGCCCGCTCGTTAAGCGGGAGGTTCTTGATCACGCCCTGGTCGTCGACGTAGAGAAAGACGCCGATGTAGTCGTGAGCCGCCTTGTTGACCAACAGCGGGACCGTGTCGACCGTGCTCATCAGCGCAAAGTGGTCGACAAGCTCGCTCGGCACCGTAGCACCACCAGGCATCTTCTCCTGCAGTTGCTGGCGAATCGCCTCCCGCTGTGCTTCCTTCTCCTCGGCAGAAGCTGACGGCGTGGCAGCCTGAAAGTGCTCCTTGAGCCGATTGGTGAGGCATTCGATCTTCTTACCCGGCGGGATGGCCACCGTCCACTCTTCCAACGCCTGGCTCTGGTCTGCTGGGATGTACACAATCTGCATGAGGAGAAAGAGAGGGTTCATGTGTGTGTGTGTATGTGCGTGTGTGTGTGTGTGTGAGTGTGAGTGTGTAAGGGAGGGAAGGGAGGGGGTGCGGCAGCGATCATGATCCAGATCAGCCACCCACGTATTGGAGAGTGCGGACAGCGGAGGGGCGGAGGGGGAAGGGGGGGGGGGGATGAGTGGTGCTTGGTGCTTGCATGCCAGCGAGTTGGCATGCTTCCTTGCTGGCGTACCTTGAACTCGTCCTGCTTGAATGTGAGGCTGGACATGATCGCTTCTTTCAGTGGAAGACGAGTGGTGCGTGGAGGGGGAGGGGTGGAGAAGAGGGTTGGCCACTCTCGCACTTGACCGCCGAGCGGTCGCTCTCTGCCCACCACATCATGCCACCAATCGGCACGGTGATCCCATCCACACGTGCAACTATCGTATGGTTAGCTAGCGCTCTCGTGGGATCAAGGTAGTATCCAAACACTCAGAGAACGCCCGTCGTCGACATTGTCAGAGATCGTCATCAAAAGGGTGGGTGGGTGGGGTGTTTCGCGCCTCCGTGGTGGAGCCGACATTGTCGACGCCTTCGGAGGGCTCTGCCAACCGCGAGTGTTAGTAGCAAAGCCCGCGGCAGGGCGTTGCCATCTGGTTGCCATGGGTGAGGGCAGGGGATTAATTCAATCCATCCATCTATCCGCCAACCTGTGCCTTCCCCTTGTCATGGTCCTGTTGTGGTCGAAGTTGATCTGTGGGGTGATGTGCGTGTTTCGCTGCCGTCGCCCACCCGTCCGCCGGTCACAGGCACACTTTGACCTTCTTCATTCATGACGCCACCTCAACTTGCGCTTGCACCACGCCTTGTACCATCTCTCTCTCCTTCCCTCCTCTACCTCCCGCCTTCCACACTCCCCCTTCCCTTATGCCACACTGGTGCCACGAGTGCGCGGCAGCGGTGGCTGTCGATGCTGCTGGCGCTTGCCTCGTTTGCTCTTCCGACTTTACCGAGGTCATTGACCCGGACGACCCGCCCGAGGGTTACGCCTCGCCCAGCGCACCTCATCCTGATGCCCATTCGCATCCCAACCCGCTACTTCCTTTGCTACCGCCGCGAGACATCCCTGCATCGGTACGCACCTCACCTCACGCCCACTTGCTCCCATCTCTCCCTCCCCCCCCCCCCCCCCCCCCTCATGCCCGCATCCGCATCCGCACTCATCACCGCCCCTCCTTCACATGCACAGCCTGCCACGATGCCTCCTGACTTTTACGCACACGTCCTGCAGAGCATGACGTCTGCGCTGCAGGCCATGGCCCAGCCTCCGTCGCCAGGATCGGTTCCGCCGCCAGCGCCAGCAGCACCATCGTCCGAGTCGTCAAGTTCAGCTCCTCCGCCATCGGCGGCGTCGTCATCACCTCCCCCGCCTTCGTCGTCGGCGCCTGGGTTGGCACCGGCTGTCGGTATGGTGTCAGTTGGCCCAGGCGGCCAACCGGCAGTCACGCGAGTTGTCCGCACAACCTCGGGGGCTTGCCGAGCACTTCCGGAGCCGCGGGGCTCTCGCCTGTCTTTGAGGTCTTTGGGCAAATGATGCGGTCGCTCGGCTCGGTCCACCGCGCGCAGCAGGCACCGCCGCTCCTGCCCACTTCGTTCATGCAGCTCCGGTTTTCCAGATCCGGCTAGGCGCTGGCGGACGTCCCGGCCAGGCGCCGCCAACACTGGGTGACTATGTCCTGGGCGGCGCGTCGTCGCTGCAGGCGGTCATCGACAGGCTCATGCAGCTCGACCCCAACCATGCCGCCGCACGTCCTGCCGCCTCCTCGTTCGTGGAGTCTATGCCAATGGTCAAGGTTCTTGCAAGTCAGGTCGCTGACTCTGCAGCTTGTGCCGTCTGTCAGGAGGAGTACACCGAGAGCGAGACGGTTGCCGAGCTCCCGTGCCACCACCTGTTCCACAAGGCCTGCATCGTCCCGTGGCTCAAGTCGTCCAACTCGTGTCCGGTCTGCCGCCACGAGTTGCCCACCGATGCGAACGTGAGTGCGCCGCCTCCGACAGCCGCAGCGCCGACAACAACAACAACAGCAGCAACACCTGCTGGCGCTGGCGATGCAGGGGCAAGCAGTCCCGAGCCTGATGCCGATCTTTACCGGGATGCTACATCGTGATGAGCAGATGGTCATGATGTGGCCTTCTTCTTGGCGACCTTCTTCTTGACGCCCTTCTTCTTGACACCCTTCTTCTTGGGCGTGCCCTTCTTCTTGGGCGTGCCCTTCTTCTTGGGCGTGCCCTTCTTCTTGGGCGTGCCCTTCTTCTTGACGCCCTTCTTCTTGACGCCCTTCTTCTTGGTGACACCCTTCTTCTTCTTGACCGATCCGGGTGCGCTCGAGCCGCCGGTGGCCTTCTTCTTGGGCGTGCCCTTCTTCTTGACACCCTTCTTCTTGGCGGCCTTCTTCTTGACACCCTTCTTCTTGGCGGCCTTCTTCTTGACGGTCTTTTTCTTGGGGCTGGGCGGCGGCGAGGCATCGGCGCCATCGGCCTTTTCGGCGGAGGCTGCGTCTGGTGCGTCGGACTCGGGCTCGACAGCGGCATCAGCTGCAGCATCGGCAGCAGCCTCGTCGTCAGGCAGTGGCTCCCCGTCGGCCTTGGCCTTCTTCTTCTTCTTCTCCTTGTCCTTCGACTTGGCCTTACTCGGCGCGTCGGGCTCAGAGCTAGAAACCGCCGCCTCATCGGCGTTGTTGTCGACCCGGGGGGTGCTTGTCTGCGTCATGAGGTCGGCAAAAAGCTGCTCCACACATGTCTTGAGGCAGGCGTTAATAAAGGAAGCTTCGGTGGTGGTGAATTCGTGGACCACGAGCGAGGGCGAGACGCGGACCTCGATGATGAACTTGTTGGCGTCGCCGACCCATCGGCGGAGCTTGCGATGCGGAAAGACCGCGAGGATGGCAAAGGTGTCGTGAGCGACAACAACAAAACCCTGCGTGCCGACGCCAAGGCGGACCTTGCGCTCGAATGATGGCGACGGGCAGGGGCGGATCCATACCGTGTTGAATAGCGATGTCGACGAGGCAGCCTCGATGTACCGCGTCCGCGCCGCTTCGCTGCTCAGCCCAGACAGCTTGGCCCACTCGGCAAGAATAGCTTCTTCCCAGTCATCCATCGACTTGTCCCTGGCCATGTGACTCGGCACGTAGTCTTCGATGTGGCGGGTCTTGAGAAAGCCGCGCGCGTGGCGGCCGGCGTCAAAGTCGCCAAACAGCGCCTGGCAGTGCAGGCCGCCGAGCGAGGCAACCTGATCAGAGTCGGGCAAGCACTGTGATGATGCAATCCACGTCGCCACCTCCAGAAAAATCAAGTTGTTAACCACAGCGTCCGAGACAGCCAACAGCTTGTCGGTGGCAAACATGAAGAGAGAGAACTGGATCCATGGCTTGGTCTCCTCGGGAAAGTCTGCCCACTTGGTGAGGAGATCCGGGACAACCACGCTGTCATCAAGCAGGGTCCGGCTCTTGCTCGTAGCACAAAAGATAGCAAATAGCTGCCCAAACCGCTCCTCCACCCCCAGCTTGCTCATCACCGCCACCTTGAGTTGAGCGCCCGTCGTCCCCGCCTCGAGTGCCAATGTCTTGACCTCCTTGTTGGCCAGGAACACCCGGCACAACACCCGCGATGGTGCCGCCTACAGCCACATCCCATACCTGTGAGTCACATCCTACTTTCTCCCCTATTCTGCGCCCCTCCTCCCTGCAACAGCTACCGTAGTACCCTACGTTATTCGCCCCCCAAGCCCCATACCCGCAGCGTGGTATGCCGACGGCCGTTGGCCCGCTCACTCGGTCGGTGGAGCCAGCCATGGCCAAGGCCAAGCGTCTCAGTCCCAGCCAAAGAGCCACCGGTACAACCACCAAATCTAACAGCCACCACTTACCATTCTACTCTCTGCCAGGGAGAGAGAGATGCAAGTACTTTGCGAGCGATAGAGTGAGTGCGGTGTCGAGCCGCGGAAGAGCGAGCGCGAACGAGTGGCAGCGGTTGAGTGGGGAGGGGAAGGGGGGGGGGGAGGGGATGTGGTGTATGATATACGATATGTGGTATGTATGTGTTGGTGGATGGGGGAATTGTGTGGTGATCGTGGGGTGATTGTGTGGTGATCGTGGGGGTGATCGTGGGGTGATCGTGGGGGTGATCGTGGGGTGATCGTGGGGTGACGTCAAGTGGACACCGAGACAGAGGTGGGGTTGGCGGGGAGGTAGGGAGGCGAGGGGAGGGGGTGGCAGTACTTGACGCTGGAGAAGATGAGCGAGTCCGAGTCAGGCTCGTACGAGGAAGATTGCGAGTACTTTGGTCTCTTCAAGGTGGGAAACAAACCGTCTGTCGTTCTTCCTCGTCTTCATGCCTCTGGTGACGGCGCCCAGCTCCCGCCCGAGTCGCGGCTGCTCGCCCTGTCCAACACCTACGCAAAGGTGGTGGTGGCTGAGCCCACAGGTATGCTTCCCTTCTCCTCTTTCCCCTCCCCCCCTCCCCCCCTTCTATCTACCCTGCTCCCCCACTTTGCCAAGGGCAGTGCCCTCGGCCCAACTGGGCCATCCCCCTCCCCTCCCCCCTCGCCTTCACCGTGCTGTGAGGTTGGATGAAGCGACTCACCGGGTAGTGCGACACAGGCGGAGTGTATGTGCTGGATATGGACAGCGTGCTGCCAAGCGATGCAACAGCCGTGAACAGAAATCTGAGCCAGATCGAGGTCGTCATTCCCGAGCCTGTCCACCTGCCGGACGTCGAAGACATCAGGTTTCTCGCTCTCTCGTGCGACGAGCTGACGCTTGCGGTCGGCACCGCCGCCGAGGTGGTTCTGGTCGACATGCGAGTGCTTGCGCGGGCGGCACCAGGCTCGACTGTTGGCGTGGTTGGGCGAGTCGCGGTGGGGGCGGCGGTGGTGGAGATGGAGTGGAACACAGGCAAGTTTCCGGACCTGCTGGCAGTGGTCTCGGCCGACGAGCAGCTGGTGCTTGTGCGCGCCGACGGCGAGCTGGCTGGCTCGGGCAGTGTGGCTGGCGTGCTGAGCGTGAGCTGGTCGCCCAAGGGCTCTAAGCTGGCCTGTGGACTGAGCAACGGAAGTATTACCACCCACTCGGTGCCTGCGCTCACTGTGTCGGGCGCAGGCATACCGGCACCACCGGCAAGCGAGGCTGATCTGGCCGGCTGCGTACCGGTCTCGCTCTCGTGGATCCACAACACGCAGTGGGCGGTGTGGTACGGTGCGGCCGAGGCACCGCACCATGGCGGCGGGATGGCTGTTGTCTCACGACACGGCGGCGAAGCCAGCTTCATGGAGCTCGATGTGGCACCGACGCGGCCGAGCGAGAAGCGTGGCGTGCGGGCACAGTTTGAGCTTCTGCGGCCGTGGCTGCTGATGGCGGTGGCCACTTCAGCCAGTAAGGACATCGACCTGGCTCAGCAGGACTCTGCTGACGAGCCGTGGAAGCTACTGCTGCTTAATGAGGGTGCCGAGGCCGCAATTCCACTGTCGTTGAAGAACAGGAAGGAAACCTACAACCTCGGCACCGCATGGTACACCTCGCCCAAGGTCTACCATGCAAAGTGCCCGACCGACTACACCGAGCTCCCGCCACCGCTGCCTGTTCTTCTCACACTCACCACCGACGGCGCGATGGTTGTCCACGGCCTCCACGCAGCGCGCCCCGAGGAGCTCGAACGGGTCGCCGAGGTCATGACTGTCAGGCAGTCTCTGCCTGACGCGCCTCAGGCTGAAGCTAGCCCTGGCGATGGCCCAATCATTCTCGGTGGCCCGCCCGCGGCAGCGTCGCCCGAGCCTGCGGCAGAGGCTGGTGACGGCCCGATCATTCTCGGTGGTCCACCCGCGGCGGCATCACCCGAGCCTGCGGCAGAGGCTGGTGACGGCCCGATCATTCTCGGTGGTCCACCCGCGGCGGCATCGCCCGAGCCTGCGGCAGAGGCTGGTGACGGCCCGATCATTCTCGGTGCCCCCCCGCCGTCGTCTGACATCAAGCCATCAACCGGTTTTAAGACCGGTGGCTTCAACCTCGGCGGCAACAAGGGCAAGTCACCGACGACTGGCGGGTTCAACCTCGGCGGCAACAAGGCCAAGACACCGACGACTGGCGGGTTCAACCTCGGCGGCAACAAGGCCAAGACACCGACGGCTGGCGGGTTCAACCTAGGTGGTAACAAGGCCAAGACACCGACAGCTGGCGGGTTCAACCTCGGCGGCAACAAGGCCAAGACACCGACGGCTGGCGGGTTCAACCTAGGTGGTAACAAGGCCAAGGCAGCGACAGCTGGCGGGTTCAACCTCGGCGGCGACAAGGCCAAGGCAGCGACAGCTGGCGGGTTCAACCTCGGCGGCAACAAGGCCAAGACACCGGCGGCTGGCGGGTTCAAACTCGGCGGTGACAAGAGCGCAGATTCGCAGAAGAGCGATGCTGCGGACGCACCAGCCGCCAGTGCAGCGGACGCCTCGGCTGACACGGAAGCGGCGCCTAGTCCGGCAGGGTCAGGTTCGGCACCGGTTGTTGAGCTGGTGGACATGCCCGCAGTGACTGCACCGATGAAGCCCATCAAGATCGGGTTCAACCTCGCGGCAACAAGCCAAGACACCGACGGCTGGCGGGTTCAACCTAGGTGGTAACAAGGCCAAGGCAGCGACAGCTGGCGGGTTCAACCTCGGCGGCGACAAGGCCAAGGCAGCGACAGCTGGCGGGTTCAACCTCGGCGGCAACAAGGCCAAGACACCGGCGGCTGGCGGGTTCAAACTCGGCGGTGACAAGAGCGCAGATTCGCAGAAGAGCGATGCTGCGGACGCACCAGCCGCCAGTGCAGCGGACGCCTCGGCTGACACGGAAGCGGCGCCTAGTCCGGCAGGGTCAGGTTCGGCACCGGTTGTTGAGCTGGTGGACATGCCCGCAGTGACTGCACCGATGAAGCCCATCAAGATCTCGTCGGTCTTTACCAAGGGCTTTTCGATGAAGGGCACGCGTGATGGGGCTGGAGCATCGAACTCTTCCGCGGCGGCAGCGCCAAAGGTGGCAAGTGCGGCGCGCGCGGAACACCACCCGCTGGAGCAGCAGTACCACGACGAGTTTGCACACATGCGGTCGGCACTGAACGAGGTCGCACAGTTGCGCGCTGCGTCGGGGGCGCTCATCAAGGAGGTGGCCGCGGGAGGCGCGGATCAGTTTTCGGCGCGTCGCATGGAGTCGACGGCGTCGATGGCAGCGGCACTGGCGGCCAAGATGGAAGCGCTCAAGCGCGAGGCCGTGGATCAGGAGCACAAGCTCAGTGCGCTGGGACAAGAGCTGGTTACCGAGTGCGCACAGGCGAAGGACGGCCACACGCTTCTGTCCAAGCGGGCGGATCCGCACTACCAACAGCTGCTCAGCGCCCGTGCGCTGGATCCCGAGTCACAGCAACATGCGCGCAAGCTGCAGGCAAGCGTGCAGGAGGTCGAGCGGTCGCTCTCAGTTCTTGAGGGCCACATCTCGCGGATGCTGGCGTCACAGGACCGCGGCGTCCACGCACAGCGCGCGCGGCCGTCGCTCTCGGCAATTTACGGCTCGATTGCCGCGCAGGTCCGAGCTGCGCAGGTTCACAAGGCCGATCTGGACCAGATGGAGGCCCGCATCGATGCACTGCTGCGGCATGTGGGCAAGTCGCCGGTGTGTGGTCGCTCGCGGCCTCCACGCTCACTCTCGCCCGGCAGGCCCATGCCAAGCGATGCGCGGGTGCTCTCGACTTCTGTGCGGATGCGGACGCCGGGCCTCGGGGCGTCGGAGATGAAACGGCGGATGGGCGAGATTGCACACGCGGTGCAGAGCTCAGGTACAGTGGTACCGGTCCGGCGTGCCCGTACCGAAGCGTCCACCGACGTCGATGCCTCTCTTGTGGCAACCATTGCCGACCTGCGGGTCCGTGCAACCGAGATGAATCTCCCGACCGGTTCCCACGGTGTGCGGGCAGCAGACGCCATTGCTCGTCAGAGGAGCAAGGCGCCCGCGCAGGCCGCAGCTGCGGTGGCGCCCGCTGGCAGCATCAAGCTTAGCGCGCCCAAGCCGCTGAGCATGGCCGACGTCGGGCTGTCGGCAGCTGCTGCCGAAGGCCTTCCGGCCGCGGGCACGCCCAAGGCCGCGATGAAGTCCAAGTTCAACAAGTCGGGCCTTGTCACCCCCGCCACCACCGGGCTGGGCAAGGTTGAGCCGGTTGCCAAGGCTGCTGCTGGCGCGAGCTCTGGAAACGCGTTCAAGGTCAACAAGCCGACTCTGGCTACCGGCGCCGCCAAGCCCGCAGGCCTCAAGACCGCTTCTACTGCAGCGGCGAAACCGGCGGCCGCGGCGGGTGGTTTCAAGGCCGGCGGTTTCAAGGCCGGCGGAGCCAAGACAAGTGGCGGTGCGACTGCTGCCGGGGGTAAGCTTGCGTCTGCGACGGGCGGATTCAAGGCTGGCGGGGCCAAGACTGGCGGGTTCAAGGCCGGCGGGTTCAAGGCTGGTGGTGCCAAGGCTGGCGGCGCTGCTGCTGCTGCTGCCACCGCCGACAAGCCGGCGTCTGCGACGGGCGGGTTCAAGGCCGGCGGGTTTAAGGCCGGTGGGTTCAAGGCTGGCGGAGCAAAGACTAGTGGCGGCGCGGCCGCTACCGCTGACAAGCCAGCATCTGCGACGGGCGGGTTCAAGGCCGGCGGGTTTAAGGCCGGTGGGTTCAAGGCTGGCGGAGCAAAGACAAGTGGCGGCGCGGCCGCTACCGCTGACAAGCCAGCATCTGCGACGGGCGGGTTCAAGGCCGGCGGGTTTAAGGCCGGCGGGTTCAAGGCTGGTGGAGCCAAGACAAGTGGCGGCGCGGCCGCTACCGCTGACAAACCAGCATCTGCGACGGGCGGGTTCAAGGCCGGCGGGTTTAAGGCTGGCGGGTTCAAGGCCGGCGGGTTCAAGGCTGGCGGTGCCAAGGCAAGCGGCGCTGCTGCTGCTGCCACCGACAATCCGGCGTCTGCAACGAGCGGGTTTAAGGCCGGTGGATTCAAGGCCGGCGGATTCAAGGCCGGTGGAAGCGGCAAGCCAGCCTCATTTGCGCTCAAGACCAAGTTTGGGTCGACAAGTGCGGGGGCTGTACCGCCAACCCCGTCGGGATTGTCGAACGCCTCGCCGTTTGGAGGCGATGATGACGACGATGACGACGACGATGACGACGACTTTGACGATGACTTTGATGACGATGATGATGTGTCTGACTCGGGCGAGGCCCTCACCCGCGCTTATCAGTCGCACTCACGCCTTGTTGCGTCTGTCTCGGACAACGACTCGTCGGGCTCGGGTGGCCGCCCGGCAGTGTTCCGCGGTGGCGTCACGCCGACGCCATCGCCTCCCGAGTCTGGCTCCGACGCCGACTACTCGGGCTCGGATGGGCGGCCGGCCGTTTTCCGCGGCGGCGTTTCGCCAAGCCCTTCGGGATCTGCTAGCGATGGTGACGACAATGACGACGCCACCTCGTCGTCGAGTGGCGTTGCTGCCACTCTCTCGTCGCTCAACAAGGGTGGGTTCAATTCTGGTGGCTTCAAATCCGGCGGGTTCAAGTCTGGCGGATTCAAGGCCGGCACGGCATCTGGTGGCGCTGGCGCGGCTGCCGGCGGGTTCAAGTCCGGCGGATTCAAGTCCGGCGGGTTCAAGTCCGGCGGATTCAAGGCCGGCACGGCATCTGGTGGCACTGGCGCGGCTGCCGGCGGGTTCAAGTCTGGCGGGTTCAAGTCCGGCGGGTTCAAGGCTGGCACGGCATCTGGTGGCGCTGGCGCGGCTGCCGGCGGGTTCAAGTCTGGCGGGTTCAAGTCCGGCGGGTTCAAGTCCGGCGGGTTCAAGTCTGGCGGAACGTCTTCAGCATCGACCGGTGGCGGTTTCGGCAAGTTCTCTTCCGGTGGCTCGGCTGCCGGTGGCGGCGGTGCTGGCGGCGGTGTCGGATTCGCCAAGTTTGGTGGAGGCGGCAGCAGTGCAGGTAAGACTTCGTTTGGATCAGCCGCGTCTGGCGGCAGTAACAGCGGCGGGTTCAAGACCGGTGGCTTTAAGTCTGGCGGGTTCAAGCCCGGAAGCGGCGCCGCGTGGCAGCCGCGATGAATAAACATCCTGTACGTATCCGCGTCTGCTGTGCTGTCGATCGTCAAGTCGCATGCGGCAGTCGAGCGGGCGGCCGCCGGCCGAACCCTTCGCCACAGCAAACGTCGCTCTCCCCGCCCTGCCACGGGTCCGACTTTGCATCGCCTCTCTCTCTCTCTCTCTCTCTCCCCCCCCCCCCCCCCCCCCCCCCCCTTCTCACGCTTGCGCTACAGGTGACATGGACGGCGACGAAGGGCTGTTTGCGGCTGGACAACTGCTGTTGCGCTCCAATGCGCCGGACCCGTCCAACCCGGCTCTCTCCTCGTCACCTTCCAATAGTACCGAGGCTTCCACCGAAAACGGACCGGTCTCCGTAGCCGAGTCTGTCGACGGCTCTACCGGCCTCAGCGAGCTCAACGGCCCCAGCGAGCAGAAGCAGGGCAGCCAGTGTAGCAATGGTGCGGGTAATGAGCCCGCGACTGAGGCCGACGGCGCGGCGACGGGCAACGATGGAACGAACGATGCGGTGGACGATGCGGTGGACGATGCGGCGGACGATGTGGCGGAGGATGTGGCGGCTGGAACGACTGGACAGACTGAGAGCGGAGAGAGTCCGTCGTCGTCAGACGATGTCCTTCAGCGGGCCGAGGTACTGCTGGAGATCGAGTCGGCGGCTTGCTACCGTGTCCAGGGCGCGGAGCACAGCCGCGAGCTTATTACCGAGGGGCGACTCTCGTTTCTCTCGGTGGCATCGGAGCCGCGGAACGTGGTCTTTCTCGCTTGTACAGCCGCATTTATGTGCCCGCTTGCCGGAAGCCATGTTCCGTCGCTCCGGGTCCGCGATCGGTTCTACATCTTCCCCATGCCAGGCTTCTTCTACGGCGTCATCTTTCCAGTCTCGACGCCGCTACTGCTACTGGCCCAGTTTGAGGCGCTGCTCGCACAACACACATGCTTCCGCATCCGCGACCCACCATTGCCACCGACGCCGCGTCCGGCAGCGGCTCGGCCGTCGTTTGAGGACCAGCTCGACGCTGCGGCGGCCGGGCCGAGCGGCGACGACGACAAGGCGGAAGCGGCACATGGAGCTGGCGTGAGTGCACGTGTGCAGCCAAGTAAGGTTATCGAGGCCGAGACGCGGCCGATGGAGGAGTGGATGGCGGATCCGCGCATTGTGGCGCAGCCAGACGCGGCCATGCGCGGGGTGACGGCCGGCGGGGCGATTGCGGCAGCTATTGCCATTGCTGGTGGCATGCACACGCTGACGTACGTCAAGCCCGAGCCCGTGTGGGTGCGCGGGATGCGGGCGACGGCCGGCGGTATCGACTCGTCGACCGCATACCTCGGGCGCGGCCTAGAGAGCTCGGCGCGAGTTCTCGGGGGAACCATCCGGGCGTCAGGCGAGTCGATCAAGTCTGTGCTCTCGCCGTCGGCGGTGAGCGTGTCGGCGCGGGTCTCGCAGAACGTCAAGATGGTCCGCATGGCATCGGGTGCTGCCGTCATGGTATCCAATGTGCTGGTCAAGGGCGTGGCGGCGGCGGCGCGGACCATTGGTCAGTCTACCGCCGAGGCGCTGGCGGAAACGTCTGTCGGCCAAAAGCTGGGCGCTTCGGCAGCCAACCCGACGGTCGAGGCGCTGCGTGACGTTGGATTCTCGACGCTCAAGGGCGTGGACACGCTGTTTACCGCCCTCGAGTCGGCCGGGCGCATCCTGCTCACCGACGTCTCGACAACTACCGCCGGAGTGGTCGGCCACAAGTTTGGCCCGCAGATGGGCGAGCTCGCGCAGGACACGCTCGGCGCGGTTGGCAACGTGGCTGGCTCAGTTGTCGCGTACCAGAAGGTCGGCTACAAGACTGTTGCCACACTCGCCGGCAAGGAGACCGTAGCGACGGTGCTGGCGACCGAGAAGAACAAGCCTCCCCCGGGCTCGTCGCAGCCGGACCCGCTGCTGCTCTCCATGGGCATGTTACCCGCGCTTGCGGCGGCGTCGTCGGCATCGTCGGCGTCGAGCGTCAGCCCGGCAGCCAAGGCCGAGGACGGCAGCAGCGCCTAGACTAGCCTCGCGTGTTGAAGATTGAACTGTTTTCTTTCATTGCTCGTCGTACTCGTTACGAAGGTATTTGGTGTAGTTGGCAAAGACGCCCGGCGGCGGCGAGCGGGCGTCGCCGGAGACCGGCTTCCAGTCTGGGTGAAACGGGTCGCGGGCGGCGAGCCGCTCGGCTTCAACAGCCATGGCGGCGCGCCACTCGGCGACAGCCTCGTCGGCGGCATCGTCGTCGAGCGCGCTGGGCTCCATGCCATACGCCTCGTGGGCGCCTGGCGGGAGCTGGGCGAGCGCATCGTAGTAGGCGTATGGGTTTGCCGACGACGAGAGGAACGAATTGACCTGGAGTTGGGCCGGGAGGGACATGGCAGAGAGGGCGGCGCGGGCGCGCGGGTCGGCTCGGCTCGGCAGGCCGGAGCCGCCCGAGCCCGTGCTTGACGCCGGGCGCAGTGACGGGGGAAGAGCGGTGCGAAGGAGAGCCTCCGAGTGCGGGACGAGATATGTCGATGACTCTGGCGGATTGGCGACGATCGAGCGCGGGCCGTAGTGGTCCGAGGTGGCCACTGGCGCCTGGAGCGGGAGCTCGCGTGGCGGCGTCGAGTCGAGCATGGGGACCGAGTCGTCGTTGAGGACGGCAGTGCCGGGCAGGTGGAGGTTGGTCACGTCGCACTCGCGGATGATGAGGTCGATACGCGACTGGATGTTGGAGACGACCCGCGCTACTGATTGTGGGCGGGTGGACGAGTCACGCGGCCGCCACTTGGGGCCCTGGCGCGAGAGGGTCGAACCGACGGGCCGCGCCTCAGCAGCGCGGGCCTTGGACCCGAGCGGACGACGGGTCTGCGGCTTGCGGGCCTTGCCCGTCTGCGAGCACTTGGCACAGAACTGCGACTGGCGAGCGAGGTAGCCGTGGGCACATCGGGAGAGCGGTGCGCGGCGCGGGCGCGGGTGCGACGAGGCCTGCCCACGGGGCTCCTGCCGTGGCGGTGCGGCTGCCGCGGCTGCTGCTGCTGCTGCTTGCGCCATGCGACGGGCGCGGGCGCGGCGGCGCTTGGTTGACGGCGAGACTGGGTCGGCCTGTGCCTCTGGCGGCGCCGGACGTGCTGGCGTTGGCACTGGCGTGCGCGGGCTGCCGGACCGCGGTGCGGGCGACGGCCGGCTCTGGGGGCGGATGGAGCGGCGCGCGGGCGACGGCGTCGATTCAACGTGCTGCGGGTGCGGCAGATCAAGAGTGGCGATGGACGAGTCCGGGTTGCCCGGGGCCGGGCGGAGGCGGGTCGAGTAGACGACAGCGGAGACCGAGAGCGAGGCCGAGGACGGCGGGAGCGGCAGGCTGGAGCGAGAGGCGAGGTCTGCGGGGGCAACCAGAACGACGTCCAAGTCACGGCGGACGGCGCGATGGGCGAGCGACTTGCCGTGGAAGAGGACGTCCCAGGCGGGAGCAGACCACGCACCGAGCACGGTCTCAGCGGCGGGAGCAGCGCCTGAGGGCGGCAGCGACTGGACGAGCTCGATGGAGAGCGGAGTGTCTGCGAGGTATGCGGCGAGCGCGTCCTCGTCCCACTCGGGATCAAAGCGGGCTTCAAAGACAAACTCGTCGTTGACCCTGATGGCGCCCGAGAGCGGAAAGGCGCGGGTAGTATGCTCGCGGCCGATGAGTGCGAGTCGGAGCGAGAGTGCCGAGGCACCCGGGCGAGGCGGCGGGAAGAAGGTGATGCGCGAGACGTCCTTGACGGTGATGTATGCATGGAGGATGGTAGTGGTCATGATGTGGAGGAGGAGGGGAGTAGTCACTGTGCCCACTGTGGCTGGTGTGGCTGGTGTGGCTGGTGTGGCTGGTGTGGCTGGTGTGGCTGGTGTGGCTGGTGATGGCCGTTGCTGGTGTGTGCTTTGGTTGGTTTGTGTGGGGTGAAATGTGATTACTTTTGCTTCAATTCGTTGTTACCTGGTAATCGTTGCCGCCATCCATGGTTTCGTCATGCATTTATTCGTTGCCTTTCCTTGGTCCTTCGGTTGGGTCGTTTTTGGCGCCAACTCGGACAGTCTGGCCGACATGGTGCCACGTTTGGGAGAGCCAGCAGACAGGGCATTCTGCGGTGGGCGGACAAGGGGCGCGGGAGGGTAAGCAACGTAACTCCATAGGGCACCTCACCACTGCCACCACTCCCTTACGCCCTCCAAGCACCTGCCACCCCTCGCCACCTCCACCTCTACGACTGCACCGCCGCTGGGACGGGCAGGCCATGGAGGCTAAGAAGGCTGCCCGCGAGGCTGCCCGCAAGCGACTGGACGAGCGCCGCCAGGCCATGCGAGCCGGGGAGGCTGCCGCAACAGGGGCAACAGGAGCAGGACTTGCGTCGAACCCGCCTCGCGCCTCGCTGGCTCCGCTGGCGCAGGACTCGGACGAGGAGGCCTCGACCTCGTGGGTCTCGGACGGCTACACGTACACCGACGGTGAGTCGGACGACCCGCCTGCTGCTGCGCCGCCACGGCTGATCGTGCCGGGGCGAGGCGGCGCTGGTGAGATGGAAGACGCTGATAGTGATGACACCGCCGCTGCTGGAGTTCGAGCCAGCGGCGCGCCGCCTAGCGGACGTCTGCCTCCGCTGCCGGCAGGTGGCGCATCGGGAAGTGAGGCGGACGGGCTCGGCCAGACCGGCGGGCGGAGAGTGCTCGAGCCGATTCGGGTCGGTGGCGGCGCGGACGACAACGCACTGGTCCTCGACCCGGACGATGTGGTCGACGCCGAGCCGGAGGCTAACATTTCGGTTGTCCGGGCTAGCGGAGTGTATTCCGGCGCCCGCGCAGCGCCTGTGGGCACGTACTACCGGCAGACGGCCAAGGGCGCGTTCACCAAGACCAAAGACGGCCCGAGTGGTGGCGACGCTGGGTTTGGTGGTGGCGATGGCGACGCCGCCGACTCGGACACGGCGGCGTCGGCGCAGCGGCGGCGAAACGCGATCCTGGCCACCACGCTGGCCCAGTCTGTGGTGGACTCGTGGGCCAAGCTTGTCTCTGCGCTCTTTGTCTTTTGCCAGGGCTGTGCCGCTGGCCTCGCCATCACGGTCTTCATCCTCAGCTACGTGGTGACCGATCGCGACAACGTTGCCTTTCTCCGTGTTTTCTCGCCGATGGCGCGGTCTGTCCAGGGCCTGTTCTTCTTCTTTCTTTCGCTCGCCTTTCTGGGCGCGGTCGACAAGTACGCCAAGGACAAGATGGGCCGGTGGTACGGCTCGTGGTCGCGTCAGGGCGTCGATCTCCTCGCTCTTGCTCTCTACGCGCTTGCGCTCTTCTTCACCTCGCTTGCCTCGTCGACGTCAGACGTCATGTACTACGCTCACGAGCGCATCCCGGGCTGGTTCGAGGCGCCCGGCGCCATCACCTCGTCGTTTGACTCGACGCTCACCCAGTGGCACGCCTACAACAACATCCGCATCTGGGCCACCATCATCGCCTGGGCCGTCCTCTCGCTCGAGACGACGCCGTACAACATCAACGACTCCAACTACGCCCTCCATCTCCGCGCCACTGGCGCCCAAGGTGTCCACGCCCCAGCTGTTCCCGGCCAGGGCGCCGGACCGCGCGGCCGTGTTGGCATCGTCTCGACAGAATGAACACACGTGTGACACTCAGCCGCTGCACGTAGATAAACCATGTTGCGCGGCTCCGCAACGTGTGGCATAGCAGTTCTCTCCAACAGCTTGATGACGTTTGTTGTTTGGATGACGTGTCTGGCTATGGTGGGCGGCTTTCGTGAACAATGCGGCGAATGCGGCCAATTTGGTGGCGCCATCGATCTCTCTCGCCGAGACAAAATCATCACTGGCGATGCTCCGCGCTGGCTTTGGCCTCATTGCTCTACCGATCATCACATCCCGCGCGTTTACCATGTCAGCTACGCTCAAGACTACCCCTCCTAGTATGTGCTTTTTGAGGCATGGTAGAAAAGGGGTGTGTTTGTGGTGTGTGTCTGTGGTGTGGTATGAGTATGGGAGGTGGGAGCAGCTGGCTGACGCGCTGCTGCTCAACTCGAGCTGGCTGACGGAGGGGGGACGGGTGACGGGGGACGGGTGACGGGGGAGGAGTTAGAGGGCACGAGTACTCATGGTTGACACATGGTTGGAGGTAGTTACGTATGAGGTCTCTGGCTTTGCGGCTTGTGGCTTCTACCAGCGGGCCAAGACGCTTGTGCTGAAGCTCGAGCAGGAGCGGGAGGACGTCAAGGCCAAGGTGATCGAGTTTGACTCGCGTTCCGACTACAAGACTGCGCTGCCGCAGCTGAAGGAGGTACGGCAGCAGTGGTGTGTGTGGGGGGTTGTAGTGTAGTGTAGTGTTGTCTGGTATGTGTGCAGTGTGCAGCTCACAGAGTGCGGGCGACGGGGCGATGGGGGGTATGGGGCCGGCTGTCAACAGAACGTGGTGTCGGACAACGATGCACATGTGAGCCACACGTCGTCGCCGCTAGTGGTGGCTGTCGACAACAACGATTCGACCAAGCGCGCCTTTATCGGCGGCGCGTCCGAGTTCCAGGCCTTTGTGGACGAGCATCAGCTGCTGTAGCAACGCGAGGGTGGCGTAAAGGAGACGTTGTTACGCAAGGAATAGTGAGCGAGAGCCACCAGGCGGCGGATGTCAGAGCAAGGCCGGCGGCGACCAATCCTCGGGGATGAGGACAAAGCGTCGGGTCTTCTCGGCGTAGGGCAGGGCGTCGTCGGCGTTGGTGTAGTGCTTCTCGATGATGGGGAGAAAGGCGCCGGCTTCGAGGTCCCGATCACAGTCGTAGTGGACAGCAAGAGCGGTCATGACCGACCAAGCGTGCAGTGCGTTCTCCTCCATCAGGCCGCGGGCGTCCCAGAGACCGTCTCCGACGGGCTTGATGCCAAGCTCGGCCATGACCGCCAGAGCACCATACAGGTTCTCCATCTTGCCGCGATCCGAGACGGCTGCCTCGTTGTAGACGCCAAGCGGCTTGCCCTCTAGCGCCTCGAGCAGCATCCACAGGCCGATGCCGTTGGCAAAGTCCGTGACAGGATCGCGGAGCGGAGTGTAGCCAGCACCCGTATGGTATCCCCGCATGCGCTCGTTGAAGAAAGCCATGCAGTTGGAGAGCAGAGTCCGCGCCTCCCGCGAGCGCATAGCCTTGCGATGGACATCGAACACAACTGGTGGTTGGTATGGAGATGATGGATATGCAATGAGTGTGAGAGGGGGGGGGGGAAGAGGGGGGGGGAGAGGGGGGGAGACAGAGAATAGGCGTACCCTTTGCTGACGAGGCCATGGTGCGCAGGCTGGATCTGTCGACTGCACAGGTTTGGAGGGTATGTGGTAGAGGGAGGGGGGGGAGGGAAGGGATAGGGGACGGTGTGTGTGTGCGTGCGTGCGTGGAGGGGTTGTTGTGAAGGGTTGCAATATAGAGGGGTGTGTTGTGTGTTGTGTAGTGGGTATCTGCATGTGTACTTCCCCCCCTATGGTCATGCCCCCCCCCCCCCCCCCACAAATAAACCCACCCATTTTTCTTCTCCCTTTCCGCCCCGGTCTCTGCACCTGTGTCGCCACGGGCCCCTGTGTCGCCACGGGCCAAAAAAATGGACGTCATGTCGGGCCTGGAGCCACAGCCATCACCACCAGCATGACCAGTGCCAGCGACAAGTACGCCGACTGACTGCGACTGCCACTCACACCACTACTACCACTACCACTGCCACACACACACACACACATATACGCTCTCTCTCACGCACTCGACTCCGCTCCATCACCATGGCTATGCCATCCTCGCCAGGCTCGCGCTCTGCCGCAGCAGCACCCTCCCCTCCGCCTACCACCACCACTGCCACCACTGTCACCACTGCCACCACTGCCATCACTGCCGCTGCCACTGTCAATAGTGGTGCTTCTGCTGGCGCATCGATGCGCATCATGTCGTGGAACATCAACGGGTTGCGGGCGCTGCTGCGGAGACACAACTCGGACTACGGCGCACTGATGACTCAGCTCGGCGAGCCGAACGTGCTGTCGCTCCAGGAGACCCGGATGTCGCTGGCTGCGCTGGCGGGTCTCACTGCGCTTGCGCCGCCGGGCTACGAGGCATACTACGCCTGCTGCGCCTCTCGCGGGGGATACTCGGGCGTGGCGACCCTGGCGCGGGCGGGATCGGTCCTTGCCGCTTTTGACTCGTTTGCCAAGGCCGCCGCGGCTTGGACGCCCGACGACGTGCTCGACGCTGCCATGACTCCACACCCGCTCATGCCGACCGGCTGGGCTGGTGAGGGCTTGCAGGCCGAGGTTGATCGCCAGGCCGCACCGGCCGGATCGGACGCATCGTCGCCGGCGCCCGAGTCCGTCGACGGCGACGATCGCGTCCCGGCGCCGCCGACCACACTGCGCCAGTGGCTCGACACCTGGGCCCCGCGCTTTGATGCCGAGGGTCGCATGGTCTTTACCCGCCACGGCCTCGTCGGAAGCGACAAGGACATCCTGCTGTGCAACGGCTACTTTCCCAACGTGGGCCAGGGCGGCGAGCGCGTGGCGTTCAAGCACGCGTTCAATGCGCTCATCGCCGCGCTTGCGACCGCCTGGGCCTCTGCCGGCTTCCACGTCGTCATCCTCGGCGACTTTAACGTCGTCCATCGCGACATCGACTGCTTCCACGCCAATCCTCCGGCGCACGAGGCGGGTCTCAACCCAGCCGAGCGGGCGTGGATGGAGTCGCTTGTCGGCAGCGGCGGCGCCTTTCTCGATGCCTTCCGCATCTTCCATCCCACCGAGTCGCGCAAGTACACATGGTGGTCGGTCAAGAAGAGCCGCCGGCCGTCCAACAACGGTTGGCGTCTCGACTACTTTGCGCTCTCACCGTCGCTCCTCGCCGAGGAGCTTGTCGCCGACTCGGACATTCTGCCCGACGTCCATGGTTCGGACCACTGCCCGATCACACTCACGCTGTCCGCGCCATGCCGCCTTCGCGCTCCCGACGAGCACGCCCCGGCCAAGCTTCCGTCGCTCTCACTCCTTCGCTCGACCTCGACTGCTTCCATTGCCACAATACTCGACTCGAACCAGCCGACCATCGTCTCAATGTTCAAGCGTCGGCGCCCACGTGACGACGACGACGCCGGCCCGTCGGGCGCATCGCCGACCAAGCGCGCGAAAGGTCTTGGCGGCTTGTCTTGAGCATGAGGTTAAAACTGTGGATTGAGGCGGAGCTTGGTGCACATGACGTTGCCAAACGCGTTCCACACGGCCTCCCACTCGCCAGCCGGCGCCTCAAAGATGAGGATCCACGTGGCCTGCGTCTCGCGGTTGTACCACACCACATTCATGTAGTTGGCACCCATGACGTTGTCGCGCAGCAAGGCACCTTGCAGCAGAAACGGATACGGCGAGGCTGAGGCACCGGCGTCAAACTGCGAGACCAGCGTGAGGCCCTGTGTGTTGCCGGCCCCGTACTCGGCGGCAATCGTCTGCTTAAAGTCGGCGTAAAACGTTGGTGCCGTCCGCACCACACGCACCGAGAGCCCGACGTCGTACTGTGCGCCTGACGACCGTGGTGCTAGCGGTGACCGCGTCAGCAGCAGCGTCGACGACTCGGCCGTCAGCATCGGCGTGTACGTCCACCCCACAGGCAGGAGCAGCGCCGATCCGAAGCGCGCCACCCAGACCCACTGAAAGCCGTCCGGCGGCGGCGGGAGGTCGCCGGGCAACTTGGTCGACGTTGTGCGCGACGTCGACCGCGCGCGGTAGTCCATGGCGTATGCATCGCCCTCGCGAGCATCAAACACCCCGCTCTCCTCGCCGGCAGCATGGATCGAGCCCGACGATGCCAGGTAGTTGGCGTACGTCGCCGCCGTCACCACACCGGCTCCGATGAGGAAAGAGGCCACAACCAGCTTTTGCCCCGGAAACCGCTCAGTCGATCCGTGTCGATACACCTTTTTCGGTTTGGCCGGACCCAGCCGGAGCCACTGCCGCCACCATGCACCGCCGCCCGAGCCCGGCCCGCCCGAGCCGGCCCCTCCCACGCCGCCCTGCTTGGGCAGCGGCAGCGGTGGAAGTCGTCCACCTCTGGCCCCTGCCACTCCGCCCATCGAGCGCCGTGCAGCCGTCAACCTCATCCACCCCATGATCTTGGTCGATGACGAGGATGACGAAGGAGGTGTGGCCGTCGTCGTCGGCCCCGTGCGCCCGTCCAGAGGCTCTTGCCACCTTTGCGCCTTGCCACCGCAGCCGCCCGTCGTGCCGCCAGCGGCCGCGACAGCGCAAGTCCGACACGAGTGAGGGCACGGCAAGCAAGCATGATAAGAGTCGAGTGTGCGGGGGTGGGGAGGGGGAGTGGCTGGCCCCGTTGCTCTTGTTGCCTCGGCTGCCGCCAGAGGGCGCTGCGGCTGGGATGGACACACGTGGCACGTTTGCGATTGGTTGGCTGGCTCTGGCGAGAGCGGGCACTGTGCCACTGCTACACCTCATCATCGGATGACAAAGGCGCGATCGCGCCCATTGCACACGAGGTCGAGTTCGGGCGCGGTGACGACGTACGATACCGGCGAGGTATGAGTTCTGGCAGCACGGTAGATGCCGATGGCGAGGATGTTGTCGTGGAGGAGCGCTGTGGCCAGTAACGACTCATGCTGCATGCTGGTGCTGCTGGCCTCTGATGGCTGAGTACGGTGGGAAACGGAGGACGGGTCGGTCAGGAGGGCGACGGCATTGTCCAACATCGGCTGTAGATTTGCGACCAGATGATGGAGACAGGCAGGTCATCGAGACAGCCGACTTGGACGAGGGCGGGAGGCATGGGAAGGTACAACCCGTCCAAGTATCTGGAAGTGTTCTACCGATGGCTTCCTAGCCAGGGCTCTGTCTTCGGGGCCATCATGCCGTTTATGGTTGCTACGCTAGCGGTCAACGTGGTCCTCCTCGTCCTCAAGTCCGAGTTTAAGACCAAGGTCGGTCTTCCGCTCTCGGCCCACTCCATCTTTGGATTTCTGCTCTCGTTCCTTCTGGTGATGCGGACGACCATGGCATACCAACGATACATGGAGGGCTACGCCGCCATGTCGCTGATGGTGCGGTCGGCGCGGACGGCGACGCGCGAGATTCTAGTGGCGGGTTCGTCTGGCTCGGACGCGAGTGTAGCGCGGTGCGTCCGGTACATCAAGGCGTATCTGTTTGTGGCAACCAAGCATTTGCGATCGGAGGCGCTGGAGCTGGAAGAGGTGCCGGATGGGCTGCTGACGGCACGCGAGACAAACTACCTTGCGCCGCGGTCGCGACGCTCGTTGCTCATCATCGGCTGGCTGGCCATCGAGGTCGAGGCGCTGCACTCGATGTCGGCCATTTCGGACATGCACCGGTTGCACTTGCTCAACCACCTACAGGCGCTGACGGATGCGTTTATGGGCGCGACGCGTGCGCGGGCCATGTTCATCCCGTTCCCGTTTGCGCAAGTTTTCATCGTCTCGCTCACGCTCTATTGCTTCTCGCTGCCTATCGTCCTCATTCCGATCTTTGGCCGATGGTCAGTGGCACTCACGGCCTTTGCCTGCTTTGTCATCTTTGGCACTGCCGAGGTGGCGCGGCGGCTGGAGTCTGCCTTTGAGCAATACAGCGGGTTCGAACCCATTCCGCTCGACCTCATCATTACCGCCGCCTTTGACGACATCGACGCGTATGTGGCACAGTTTTCCGACTTTCGGCGTGGCCTCACTTTTCATCGCAAGGCGCTGGACGATGCCGAGGCTGTCGACGACGCGACCCGTGGGACGTGGATTGGCCTCAACTCGCTGGCGCCCGAGGAGCTCGGCCCGCCCGGCGAGATGACCGAGGCCGAGAACGTGGCGCTGGGCATGGCGATCGAGACCGACACCGTCCCGCACGAGATCTCTGTTGCTGTCTCGGAGCTTGTCGAGCTTGACGAAGCGCTCGAGCGGGCGCGGTCGGCAGCGGGCTCAGGCATGAGCTCAGTCAACGGATCTGTTGCTCCAGACGAGCACGAGCAGCCGATGGTGCCGAACGAGTCGACAATGGAGCCGTAGAGACTACGGGCCGAACGAGTCGAACGAGGCCCAGAGCTCGGCAAAGTGGTCGACAAACGGAACAACGAGCTCCGGCGTGTTGCTCACGATGATGTTCTCGTTGTTGACCGACGCCGCGGCCGAAGTCCAGTTGAACGAGCCGGTGAGGGCGACGGCTCTGTCGACGACCGCAAACTTGTGGTGCATATGGGCGGGCGTAGTGTCGATGCGGACCGGGATGGATGCCGCCGCCAGCTGCGAGATGTCCGAACCCTCGTTGGTTAGCGTCTCGTTGTCGGTGATGATGCGGACGGCGACGCCTCGGGCAGCAGCCTTGATGAGGGCGGCGACGAGGCGCGGCTCGGTGATGGTAAAGACGCAGACGTCGATGGAGGCCTCAGCAGCGAGAAGAACACCGAGCAGCTGGCCGAGCGTCTTGTCGTTGTTGCTCGTCGGAAGCTGCGAGAAAAAAGCACCTGGTTGAGCGCGCCAGGCGGGTAGGCGTGGATGTTGACCTCGGCGGCAGCTGCACCCGAAGACGATGCCACCACATCCATCTCGTTTTCATCTAGCGGCGGATAGCGCGAGACAACGGTCGGCGGCACGCCGGTGACGGCCTGGATGCCACGGAGCGCGGAAGCGGCGGCATCGGCGTCGCCTCGAACCCGGACGTAGCCTTCTGTCCCGCGCCGAGGAATGTCGATCAGCGCGTGGCTCTCGGCCTGCAGCGCACGCAGAGCGGCGCCTCCAGGACCGATGATGCGCCCGTAGAGACCCGGATCGATGCCGAGCTCGAGCGTGACCAGCGGCTCGTCGGAGATGGCATGGCCGAGGATGGAGACAATGGCGTCGATGGCGTCTTGAATAGCGGGCTCTGACCCCGAAATGACCACTGCGTCCGAGGCCTCGGCCCTCCGCGGGATAGTGAGCGAAGCACCCGTGGCGGCCTCCACGTCGCGGGCGACTGAGCCGCCAGGCCCAACAATACGGCCATGCTCCTCCTTGGGAATGTATACAGTCAGTAGCGGCATGGAGTCGTTGGAGTCGATGGAGTGGGATGTGGCGAATTGCCCCTGTTCCGCCTGCTGTTTGCCGGCGACGACGGCAGGGTGGCGGAAAGCGTGACGCTGTGCATCTGATTGAACAGCGAATGCCAACGATGGCAAGGGGCGATCTTGCCCGAGTGTGTGACGGATGTCGGCTGTAGCCGCGTTTGGTGGTGGTGACGAGGCGCTGACCAGGCTACCATGAGGCTGCCATCAGGTTCTCGCCTGCGATCCGGCCGTGATCAGGGCCGTGATCAAGCTGCGATCCGGCCGTGATCAGGCCCGTGATCAGGCCGTGATCAGGCCGCGTTCAGCCTTCCAGGCTGCAATGTGGTTGCGACCACGGTGCGATCAGTGGCTGTTCCGAGTCTGAACAGGCTCTGATCAGGTGGCGATCAAGTCGGAGCAACTCGGCAAGAGCAGGCACACCGCACTCCGACTTCACCCGGGTATGGCGAGAGCAGCATGTCCAAGATGGGAGTACAACTGGGGTGGAATGGTGCTATTGCTGGTGGTGCTGAGCGCAGGTACCGGGCTGGCTGGCGGTGCTGGGCTCAACATCGACCTGACAGCAGCAGCGGCGGGCGGGCACGATCCGGCGGCACTGGGAGCGTCTGCGGCGGTGGTAGGGCAGTCTCGCGACAGGCTGCTGGTCTCGGTCATGCACCCACAAGTGCCGCTGGATGCGGGTAGCCCAGATGTGGTCAAAGAGCGACTTGAGGCGGCCCGGAAGGCACTGGCGAGCGGAGGGTCTGACCAGGCCGCGACGGTCGTTGCTGACCTCGCCGAACTTGTGGCGGACGAGGACGGCGAGGCGATGCGGGTGAGCGCGCATGCGCTAGCGACGGTGCAGCCTCCACGTATGGGTGAGGCGCTAGAGTTGCTTGCGGCTTGCCCAGCTCCCGAGTGCGCGTTGACTCGCGGAGTTTGGCTCGCGGCGGCGGGCGAGACGACGCTTGCGTTGGATGCACTGCTTGCGGCAGTGGCAATGGGTAAGGAAGCCGGGCGCGAGCTTGCAGACGCGCATTACGCCATGGGCATGGTGCTTGCCGGGGCTGGGCGGCTGGGCAAGGCGCGCGAGGCGCTGGCGGCAGCACTTGCCGTGGACGCAAACCATTTCTTGGCGCTGATGGAATCGGCGCACCGTGAGGAGGACCCGGAGCGGGCGTTTGGGCTGTATATGCGGGCGGCCGAGGCCGATGCAACAATGATCGAACCGCTTCTGGGCGTAGCCGAGCTGATGATCAACGGCTCGGCGTACAGCTCTGCGCTGGTGTACTACACTCGGGCTCTGATGCTCGATGCGTCGTCAGCGCCGGCCCTGGCTGGCATGGCGAGTGTGTACCTGCGATTGGGACGGCCGCACCACGCGCTGGCAGTGCTGTCGACTGAGTACGTGCCGGAGCATCCGTCGCTCGAGTACTTGCGCGGCCTTGCTCACTTTGAGGCTGGCAACATCGCAGGCGCGGCGGCGTCGTTCCTGGAAGTAACCAAAGCCAACGCAACCCACGGCGGGGCGTGGGCGTCGGCGGCGCGCTCGCTGCTGGAGCTGGGCATGCTGGATGAAGCCAAGGCGGCAGTCTCCATGGCGCACCGCCTGCTGTCGGGCTCCAAGCTTGTGCGGATGCTGGTTGCCGACATCTCGATTGCGAGCCGGGCGCCTCCGGCGTTTGCGGAGCAGGTTGTTCTCGACATGCTGGCCCGCAACAACTCGCGCGCTGCGCTCGGCATGGTTCGTGCACGCGCCGAGAGTGACAATCCGCTACCTCACCATTTCGAGCCTGTGCTGACAGCTCTGGCTTCGGGCTCTTTGCCGGGCATCTGCGAGCTGACCAGCAGGGACGACGGAAGTCTCACTGGTCTGGAAGCACTCGCAAGCGCACGGCTGCTGGCACCACCGCGCGGCGCAGGCAAGGAATCAAAGCTGCCGAGTCGGTCGTCGTCGGCACTTGCCCGTGCGGCGTGGCGGTACCTTGTGGATGGCTTGGCGTACACGCGCGCGGTGGCCGTGCTCGACGCTGCGCCTCCTAGCAAGGACGATGTGAGCGTGACGCGCGGAAAGGCGCTGGCATCGTGGCTGGCGCGTGCGAGCTTGGTCGGACAAACCGTGCTTGGGCCGGGACTGGCGGTTGCCGAGGTGAGCCGCGAGTGGCAGACGTACCTGCTGGCACAATGGGGCGTTTCTAGCGGGCGGATGGAACTGCTGCCGCGGGCAGCCGGGGATGTGCGGACCCGGATTGGCCTGCTGGTGACCCGTAGTGCGTTTGGTGGGCTTGACCGGGTCGGCAGCACTAATCCGCTGGAAGCGCTTGTGCTTGCGCTGCGGAGCGTGAACGAGAATGTCGAGGCGTACGTGTACCTTGCCGATGCCGAGCCCATGGCACGGGCAGCCGGCGAGGCAGCGGCGGCGGGACTTCGCAATGAGTCGCGGATCGCTGTTGCCGATCTGCACCAGGTCGCAGCGCCTGTGGCACTCCGGCGGCTTCGCGGGGATTCTTTGGACCTGCTTGTGGACCTGTCGCGATCGTGCGAGCCTGCACTGGGCGGGCTCGGGCCGATTATGGCGGCGAGACCAGCTCTGAGCACGGCGCGGCTGTTTGGGGCGTCGGGCTGTATTCCGACGACTAGGCCGCCGATCGGGTTGCGGGCGGCGGAGGGCGATGACCTTGCCGACGTGGCGTCGGCTTGGGCTCCGCCGGTGGACATCAGTCTGCGGCAATCCGTGCAGGCATCGATGGGCTGGGATAGTGCAGACGGAAAGGTTGTGGGCACGTTTGGCGCGCTCTCGTCTGATGTCGACGCTTGGCTGAGGAAGCCGTCGCGAATCAACCGGGTTGTGGTGGGTGTAGGCGCCGGCGAGGCGAACCTGCACGATCGGTGCACGGCGGCCAAGGTGAGCTGCGCATCGATGGATGCGCACGCGGAGCTTGTTGCCGGGCTGGACGAATACGCGGCGCTTCTCTCTTCGCACACGACGCTGGCGCAGCTCGAGTGGGTAGTCCTTGCGCTGCGGTCCGGGGTGGAGGTGACGGTGGTTCGACTCGACAGCAACATGTCTGAAGCGGGGCGGCGGATCCAGCGGGTGGTGAAGCGGTATCAAGCAAGCGGCGGCCGCGTGGGCGCCAACCCGATGGCTGCATCCGTCGCCATTGTGAATGCGGCCAAGTAAGTAAATGCCATGCCGGCGAGCGGTGCCTTTTTCGGCCAAGGCTTCCACCGCCAGGCTTCCGACAGGAGCGAGAGCAAGAAGCACGGCTCTCTACAGGGTCAAGCAAAACATGGCAGCGATTGGAGGGCGTGTGGCAAAGACGGTGTCGGCACTGGCCGAGGCATGGTGTGTGCGGACCGGGGCAAATAGCGTGGGTAAAGCGCTGGCAGTGGACGAGCTCAGTAACGTGTGGCGCGGCTTGCCTTACCGCATGCCGACGGATGACAACGCGCTGGCTAACATGGTGAGCCGCGGCTTGCTGAGTGCCGAGAAGGCCGAGGTTGTGGCGGCAGGATGCGCGCCGGTGGCGCTGGCGTCGATGCGGGGAGTGCTGGAGGCGTTTGCGCGGGTCCAGGCGACTGAGATCGGCGCCGACGCTGCGAGGCAACTGTACGGCGACGGGTCGGCGGAAGCGGTGATGGCGCGGCTGGTGGCCAAGCGGCCGCTGATGTTCATGAACGGCAACGACTCGCATTTGTTGCGCGACGGAACGAGCCGGGGCTGGGGTGTGCCGGAGCCGCGAGCCGAGTACATGGACTACGACGAGATGGTGTACTCTGCGCTCATTGGGGTCTCGTGCGTGACGCCGTTCATCAACCAGGGCGGGCGCTACAACCGGGGCATCTTTGTGGGCGAGGACACGTGGGCAGATGAGGTCGAGCCGCTGGGGGTTTATGTGGGCATGGTCGGGGCGCGGTTCGAGGTGCGGGGCAAGATGGAGTTCTCGTACTGCGGGTTGGCGCAGGATGAGGCGGTGCCAGCGGCCGGTTACGGTGACCCGAGCCATCCGGAATATGAGGCATCGGCGCAGCTCAATGTGTTGGCGGCAGCGCTGGGCGTGGCACGGTTTCCGAGCTACGATGAGGCGGTGCAAGGAGCAGCGCGCGGCGCCGAATGCGGGGACGTGGCCAGCCACCCTGACGAAGCACTGGCCTTGCTGCCCGAGGCAGTGACAACAGCAGTGTCGCGTGTGCTGGAGCAGGTGCCGCGGTTTGCGCCTCTGCGCTCGAGCGCGGTGCTGGACACGTTGGTGTACGCACGGCGCATGGCGGCGAGCGCATTGCTGTTCCTGAGGGAGGCCAACGCGCGTGGGGCGGCTGCGGGGCAGCCTGCATACTGCCATGTAGTTGGGCTTGGGCTTGGGGTGTGGCAAGTGACCGATTTCCAGGCGCAGGTGTTTGTGGATGTGTTTGGCGCTGTCCTCAAGGCCGAGGCTCTGGAGCACGTTGGCATTGTCGACTTTTCGTGGATCGGGGAGTGCAGTCGTGCGCGGGGGTAGGGGCTGGCGAGGTGTGCGGCCTCGGCTCGACGCGGGTCCAGTTCTCGAAGCGCGATCCGGCGGCCAAGCTCAAGGGCGAGTTTGCCGACCATGTGCTCGTGGCCATGTACGCGTGGGACTCGAACGCGTACCCGGGCAATGAGTACTGGGTCGGGGCGCTGTCGGCGTCGGGAGACCCGGCGGCAGCGTGCTGCTCGGCGATTCCGGAGCTGCAGAATCCGGATGTGAACCCGTTTGTGGAAGGCGACAATGTGGTGTGGTTGTGAGCACTGTTCAGTTTACTATGGCTGGTTAACCTTGGATGGCTGTGTCGTCGCCGCCGGGCAGGCCGTCACGGATCCTCTCTGCGGCGGTCTTGATGGCTTCAGCCGAGTCGTCGAGCAGCGAGTGTTCTTTGGACTCGGGCTCTGCGCCGAGGACGGCGTCCTTTGCGGCGGTGGCGTTCTCGACAACGGTGTCCTTTGCGGCGGTGGCTGTGTCGGACCAGGCCTCGGCCTTGCCGAACACCTTTTCCTTGGCAGTCTTGCCCCACGACTGTGCCGTGTCGCCTGCGTCGGCAGCCTTGTCCTTGATGGTCTCCTTGGCGTCAGCGGCGGCATCTGTCGCGTCGTCGGCCTTGCCGAACACGGTCTCCTTGATGGACTCGCCCCACGACTGTGCCGTGTTGCCTGCGTCGGCAGCCTTGTCCTTGATGGTCTCCTTGGCGTCAGCGGCGGCATCTGTCGCGTCGTCGGCCTTGCCGAACACGGTCTCCTTGATGGACTCGCCCCACGACTGTGCCGTGTCGCCTGCGTCGGCAGCCTTGTCCTTGATGGTCTCCTTGGCGTCAGCGGCGGCATCTGTCGCGTCGTCGGCCTTGCCGAACACGGTCTCCTTGATGGACTCGCCCCACGACTGTGCAGTGTCGCCGCGTCGGCAGCCTTGTCCTTGATGGTCTCCTTGGCGTCATTGACCTTGTCCATTGCGTCCTCGGTCCACGCCTTCCCAGTCGGCGTCCCTGCAGGTGTCCCGCTGCGGACCGGGACACCGTGCATTACCTGCTCAGTCATAATTTCCAAATCGTCTTCCATTGTTATTGTTGTTGCGCTTGTGCTTGTGCTTGTGCTTGTGCTTGTCCTTGTGCTTGTGCTTGTGCTTATGCTTGTGCTTGTGCTTGATGTCTGCTTATGGCGATTCAACTAGGGCCAAGCGCGTCGCTTTTTATTCTGTCGCCTGTGGATGACTGTTGGCTGATTGCATGTCAGCAGCCGTGACGGCCGTGTGACGTCAGGCCCAGTCTGGCCGGCATCCGATTGTTCGGGAATCTCGGAGGGGATAGAGGCCACCAGAAGCACGATACACACATCCAGAGGCATGGATAATGTCGGGCATGAGTAGGGGCTTGGTGTGAGTGTAGAAACGGGGTTGGGGGAGGGTGATTGTGAAGGGGCGCGTCCAAGAGTTATCCGGCAGGTGACGCATGGCTTGCGGACTGCAGCAAAGGGTGGAAGAGGCGCATGGTGTGGTAGTTGCTCAACGTGGGGCACGGTGCAGTATTTATGCCACAGCACCGGCGGCGGGTTCGGAGCCTGGCTCAGAGGAAGGGGCCGAGGGTGCGGCGGGAACATCGTTGGACTCGTCATCGTCGGACGAGTCGCCGTCGTCCAGCGAGATGCCGGAGAGGCGGACAAACTTCTCGATGTCGATGGGAACGGGGTTCTGGAGCGTCCGCTCTACGCGGGCTTTGCAAAACTTCTCCTCCTTCTTAAACTTGGCGTAGACCTGGCGGCGGGTGCGGTTGGGGAAGAGCTTGGCGATCATGCCAAAGTCTGTACCGAGCTGAGCGAGAGCCTCGTAGAAGAGCTCGAGCTCTTCGGGCGACCACTTTTCGGCAGACGTCCTGTTGATAAACGACGACGAGGTGACGCGAGACGCGTTCTCATGGACGGTGGCGTACTGGCGGGTCGCCGAGGTATCGTCGGTCGAGGGAGTGTAGGTGAGTGATTCGGCAACAACCTCCATCCGGCCGTTGACGATGCGGATGCGCGGCGCGACCGGCGGCGCAGAGAGCGCGAGCGGCTCGGGTGGGCCGGCAGGCACCGGCACCGGCACTGGCAGTGGCTCTTCGACCGGAATAGGGACTGGGCTTGGTGCCTCTTCCTCTTCCTGCATCGGGAGCGGGATGTCCTCGGGCTCAACGCCCTGAATTTTGGCAAGCTTCTCGCGCTCTTTGCGCATGCGGTTGCGCGCGGCACGCGCGGCGGCCGACCGCTTGCGCTTCTTGCGGGTTTCGGCCATCCGCGCGATGGCAGCAGTCGTCGGGACTCCGGTTCGGTTGTCATGGATAAGGTCACGCATGGTGAGCCGGTGGACGCGCGGGGCGTGTGCGGGCGCGGCGGCTGGCGCCGCCGACTCGGTCTCAGTCAGCTCTCGCCCCGTCCCCGGCCCGTTTCCTGCGGTGGACGCACTCCGCGGCGGAAGCGCGACCGGAGCAGACGGTTGCTGCTTCTGTTGAGCAGCCGAAGTTCGACTGCCGGTGCGCGCTCGCTTGGCAGCCCTTGCGGCTATTGCCGGCTCGTTGCCGAGCTCGCGAGCGGGGCGCTTGCGGAGGTTCTCCTCGAGTCGGCGCTGCTTCTGGCGCTCAAGACGCTGCTCGTTGGCACGGGCCTCCTCATTCGCACCCGACGAGATGCGCGGGAATACCAGGTTGCCGTCAAGGATCGACGTCGGGGTCGGCGCCACAGTGGCGTCACTCGCTGCCCCGGCGGCGGCCGGCATGCCCGGGCGGCGCCAGCTGGCCTCGGCCTCGGCCTCGAACCGGGTCGCTGACAGTAGCGACGCCGGTGCGCGGCGTTCCTCATCGTCGTCGTCTGCCCGCGGCCGAGCCGGAAGCGGCTGTCGCGGCGGGACACGGACCGACGGCCGCGAGACCGCCGGTCGCGCAGGCAACGCTGCTGAGCTTGTTGCGACGACGTCCTCGGCTCCTGCACCGCCCGCTGCCTCGGACCCGGTCTCATCGACAGGCTCCTCGGGTGCGACGGCTTCCTCCGGCGGCTTCTCCCGTGTCAAGGCATCGAGATCGAGGCCAGCTGATGCGAGGGCGTTGGCTCCGGTCTTGCGGCCCTTCTTGCCCTTCTTCCCACGCTTGCCCTTCCTGCCCTTCTTGCCGAGCGCAAGCGCGGGGACAGCACCTGCGCCCGCCGCCCGCGACTCTATCCTCGACCATGCACATTCCCCGTAGCAACCGCTCCTTGTGTGAGTCGTGCGCCTGTCTCCCGCGGCGGTACTCTCGTTACGCCCATCGACCCATCCTCTGCACCCCTGGCGCTGTGATGGCGGGCGGGTCTGAACGTACGCAGCAGCAGATTGGTCGACGCCTGCGACGACGACATCGCCCTGACTTGTGACGCTGTAGTGCGAGGGTATGTATGTAGAGCTTATGCGTGTGTCTGGGTGGTGCGGGTGGTAGTGAGGTGGTGGATGTGTCTGTGGTAGTCAGCAACGGGTGAGGGTGGCGGTGAGGCTGTTTGGCTGGTCGGTTTGTCGGAAGAGGAGAGAGAGAGAGACGGGGGGGGGGGGGGAGGAAAGGGGGTGGATTCTGCCATTCAATCCAACCCATGCATTCACTTAATTTCCTTCAATTGTGTCGGTTGACGGTTGGCTGGCAACAATGGCTGGGCTGGCTCACCTGGCGAAAGCAGCCCACTCGCAGCCTTTCCGCCCAACCGAGCTCGATCAAGACAAGAGCCGAGGCCAGGCTTGCACACCGACAACCACCAACTCGGAGCTCCACCGCACTCTCTTACAAGACACGCTTGTACTACCACAGCCTACCCAACGGCTGCCACCACAGCTTGGTGTTTTACTTACTATTCTGGCCTTGAGCACCCCCCCTGGCATCTTCCCCTTCGAACCCTCTCCGCCTGGCGTCCTTTCCGGAAATCATGTCGTTGGACAAGGAGCACGCACCTGCGGACGGGAGGAATGGGCAAGGGAGTGAGGAGGGCGGGGTAGAGAAGGGCAAGGGTAAGGGCAAGGGCAAGGGCAAGGGCAAGGGCAAGGGCAAGGGCAAGGGCAAGGGAAAGGGCAAGGGCAAGGGCAAGAAGAAGATCAAGTACCTCTCGGTCAAGGTCACCTTTGTGCCGTTGCCTGACGCTCCGCCGCCAAAGGGCGGTCCGCTGGCGACAACGATGATGCTCGACTTTCGGCCGCAGGCAACCATGACTGAGCTCGCACTGGCGGTAGCGACATTTTATGGGGTCGACGATAAGCGCGAGCGGTTCCATTTCACCGATGGTGACGGCGGCGAGCTTGAGCTCGACTCCAAGGGCCGGCTGGTGCTCGACACTGCTGTTCTGGGCAAGGGCCTTCTCTTCTGCCCAACAGACGACGTAGCGTTCACCAGCGCGGTTCCAGAGCGAGCGGATCCACGGGCGTCACGGCGGATCTCGCTGGCGCCGGGCGCACACGGCGCGCTGCCACTCAACGCCCCGCCGCCGCTGCCCAAAAAGCGTGTTCTGCGGTGCACGGCGTGCGAGGGCCGGATCGATCCCGAGTCATTTTACATTGCGCTGTCAGCGCTCGAGACGTACCACGTCAAATGTCATGAGGAGCTGTGCGCGCCGCCGCCGATTCCTGCACGGCCGACAGGCAAATCGAGGCCGGTGATCACGAGCGGGCAGTCGAGCAGAGGCGGGCGGGCGGTGCCGGGGAGACGGCGCGCGCCGCCTCCCAAGCCAGATGGCGAGCCGGCGGCACCCAGCGTGGGAGGAAGGGGAGGTGGTGGAAAAGTGGCAGCTCCACTGATGGCGAAGAGGCACCGCGGCGGGCCGCCGGACCGCAAGCTCTCGCTATCGACGATGATGCTCAACGACCAGGCATTCCACGCCAAGCTGGGAGCGGTGCTTGGATCGACGCGTGACCTCGCGCAGATGGTGCGGAACACATCGGACGCGCTGGCGTCGACGATGAATGATCCGGTGCTTCCGATCATGGTTGTGGGTGCATCGTCGGTCGGCAAGACTGCGCTCTGCCACCGGATGGTGGCAGACTCGTTTCTGGCCGAGTACGCGCCGAGCGTTCAGGACACGCAGTACGGGACGAAGCGTGTCGATGGCGTCTCGTGCCTCATCTATGACACGACACCGCTAACCGAGTGGGATGACACCAGTTTGAAGCTGTCGGACCATGGCTTTGCTGTGTGCTTCTCAGTCATGTCACTGACGTCGCTGGGACAGGCGCGCAAGCTGCTCTCGTCGCTCTCGAAGGCACTGATGGTGGTTCTTGTGGCGACCAAGGGTGATGCACCCGACGCAGAGCGAGTAGTCGATGAGGAGGACGCTCTGGATCTGGCGGAGGAATTCAAGCGACCATACCTGGAGACGTCTGCGTCGAGTGGGGCCAACGTTGGCCGGATCCTGGAAGAGCTGGTCTTCCAGACCCGACAGTACAACCGGCGGTTGCTGAGCTCGCGGTCGCGCAAGGGCTCGTCGTCCAAGCCGACCAAAGCGCAGCGAAAGGCGGTCAAGGCGCAGCGAAAAGCGGCGGCCAAGGCGGCCAAGAAGCGATCTGCCGCGCCGCCGCCCAAGCCGCCACCGCCAACGCTCAAGGTACCTGAGGCATTTGGCGCGACGCTGGAGGCGACGCTGGCGGCCGATGCCGCCCGCGGCGGTGAGCTGAATCGGGCCAATCCTCAGATCCCTTTCATCATTGATGTGGCGTGCCAGTACTTGCAACAGCCAGAGAACGCATCGCTTGTGGGTTTGTTCCGAGTCTCACCGATGGCGGCACAGCTTGACGACGTGCTTGCCTCGTTTGACAGCATCACGTGCGTCGAGGACCTCGACGACGCCGTCGAGGATCCACACATTGTGAGCTCGCTGCTCAAAAAGTACCTCCGCGAACTACCGGAGCCGCTCTTGCCCGAGGACGAGTTCGACGATGTCATCGACGATGCTTCGAGCCTGGTCGCTGGCGACGCCGACCCCGGACCGGTGGTGGCGTCGACAATGGCGCGGATCGATGCACTGGCTGACCCACCGCGCCACCTCCTCCGCTACCTGCTTCAGTTTTCAAGACCATTTCCGGCTACGCGGCCATCAACAAGATGACTGCCTCCAACCTTGCTATTGTTCTCGGCCCGAACATTCTCCGCAAGACCGGGCTCTCGCCGCTGGAGGAGCTTGAGGCGTCCAAGCCCATCTCGGCGCTGACCACGGCGCTGATTGCTGCGGCCGAACCACTGGGCGCTGATGGCGACGCATGCGACACCGAAGAGAGCGCGCCCAGACCGGTATCGCCCAAGGTCGCGTCGTCGCCAAGCACACCGGCGCCACCGCCACGCAAGGTTGTGCCGCCACCCGACGCGTCGCCAAGAACACCGGCGCCACCGCCACGCAAGGTTGTGCCGCCACCCGACGCGTCGCCAAGCACACCGGCGCCACCGCCACGCAAAGTTGTGCCGCCACCGGACGCGTCGCCAAGAACACCGGCGCCGCCACCACGCAAGATCCTGCCGCCACCGGACGCGTCGCCAAGCACACCGGCGCCGCCGCCTCGTAAGGCCGTGCCGCCACCGGACTCGCCGGCACTGCCGCCGCGCAAGGTTGTGCCGCCGCCCCGGCGGCAGGAGAGCAAGGAAACTCCGATCCCACTGCCTACACGGTCGGCGTCCAAGTCGGCGGCGGCTCAGCGTGCGCTCGAATCCGGGCGGCGGCCGCCGCGATCGGCGTCGGCCGGGCCGGGCGCGAGCCCTACGGTTGCGTGCCGACGGTCGGCGACAGTGCACTCTACACCACCTCCACCGGTGGCCAAGATCAAGCGAAGCCACGCGCCAGTGCCGGCGACCGCGGTGGCCACGGTCATGGTTGCCAAGCCAGCGGCAGCAAGACCGCGACCGGCGCGGGCGGCACCGAAGCCTGTGCCCAAGACCGGGCCGCGCCCAGCAGCATCAATCAAAACCGCCAGCAGCGCGCCGGGTCACAAGGATTCGGACATTGTCGGTGTGGTGGCACAACAAGTTTTGTTGGCGGCGCAGGCAAAGGGCAAGCCTGTGGTGCAGGTGGCCATCAGCGAGCAGAGCAGCGGCAAGAAGAAGCCGCCGCCTCCCGTTGTGAAACCCAAGCCCAAACCAGGAGTCAAGCCCAAGCCCAAGCCGGGAATCAAGCCCAAGCCCAAGCCGGGAGTCAAGCCCAAGCCGGGGGTCAAGCCAAAGCCTAGACCGCCGCCGAAGCGTTGAGTGAAGCCTCGAGGCCAGCGCGGACAACCGCGTACCGGGCCCGGACCTGGGTCAACTGCTCGGCGAGGACAAAGCGGGCGGCGAGCTTGTCGTGGCGAGCATGGGGATCGAGGGCGCGAGGCCGGGCGAGACCCACGCGAGGCGGAACCGTATGAACAGGGTCCGCATCAGCAGTGGCGAGATGCTCGTTCTCGCAGAGTATAAAGAACTCCGGCAGCAGCCGGCGCGCAGGGTCTGCCACTGACCACACGCCACTGGTTGCGGCTTCGGCCTCCTCGGCAGAGGTAAGTGCAGCACGGGCGAGGATCCACCAGCATAGCCGTGCATCGGCCATCTCGTCGATGCCCAGGTCGGCCGATCCGTCGCTGTCGTTCTCGTCGCCGAGCATGCGCCACATAGCGGCCGTGGCAGAAGCCATGCTCTCACCTGCAGCACCATCGGGACCGGATGAGAGGCTACGGACAAGCTGCGATGGGACAGCATCAGCCGGCGCCATACCTGCACGGGTAAGCAGCTCTTGTAAGACCACCGGCTCTGCAGTACTCCCTCCCCAATCGGTGACGAACCAGCCAGCATCTGCTGCCGCGGCCATCGGATCGACGTCCCAAGCAGCCGTCGCGGCAAAGGCGGCAAGGGACGGCAGTGCCGCGGTCGGGACGGCAAAGAACAGTCCGCGCTCGACAATGCCATCACCTGCACGACATGCAGCATAGGCGGCAGCCGCTGGGCCATGGGAAAGTTGGGCAACAAGGAGCGGATGCCAGGCTGAGCGCTCGGGGGCGGCGAGCTGGGCCGAGCGGACGACGCGGACGACGTCAGCACGGGCACGCGAGCTCTCGTCGAGAAGATCCAGGCCGATACGACTGTCAGTCTCATGGCTCAATGTGGCGTCGAGATATTCAACCAAGGCGCTAGCGATGCCCTGGGCCACATCACGGGCGGCGAGGCGGCGCTCGAGGGCGACCATGGCGGCAGTGACCGCGAGCTCATCAGCAGCAACAGCGTGCCATGACGCCAGCGCTACCGCTGCTGCCAGCTCATCGCGCTTCCGTCTTGCGCGTGCAGCAGCCAACGAGAGCAAGGAAGTTGAGCGAATAGTAGGGAGGGCCGGGGGTGGGAGTGGCGATTGGGGGCGAGCCATGGTTGCCCCGGCGTAGCCGCGGGCGCAGTGGAGTGTGTCGCAACGATCATCACGTCGATGCCGTGGCTATGATCATGGCTGCCGCGCGGGGAACAGTCATCCCAAGCCGGGCATGGGATGGGTGTGTGTGGACTGGCAGAAGAGAAAATGATGGTGATGGTGACGATGGTATGGTGATGATGGATGATGATGATGGTGGTGATGATTGCGGTGGTGATGGTGATGATTGCGGTGGTGATGGTGATGCCCCTCCCCCCCCCCCCC